>NC_058520.1:337995685-338296601 GCF_904849725.1 Hordeum vulgare subsp. vulgare | reverse complement strand
GCTGTTTTCAGCAGAACTGCCATGGTGTTGTTTTTGTGCAGAAATAAAAGTTCTCGGAATGACCTAGAAACTTACGAGGATTCTTTATGGAATATATAAAAAAATATTAGAGAAAGAATCAACTGAAGATACGCTGCCAATGGGCCACGAGCCCTGCAGGCGCGCCCCCTTAGGCGCGCCTAGAAGGCTCGTGGGGCCCACGTGGCTCCTCCGACTTCATCTCCAACTCCATATAACCTCTCTCGCCCAGAAAAAAGGAGAGAGGAGTTCATCGCGTTTCACGATAGGGAGCCGCTGCCACCACATGTTCTTCCTCGGGAGGGCAGATCTGGAGTCCGTTCTGGGCTCCGGAGAGGGGAAATCGACGTCGTCGTCATCATCAACCATCCTCCATTGCCAATTCCATGATGCTCTCCATCGTTCGTGAGTAATCTTATTGTAGGCTTGCTGGACGGTGATAGGTTGGATGAGATCTATCATGTAATCGAGTTAGTTTTGATGGGGTTTGATCCCTAGTATCCACTATGTTCTAAGATTGATGTTGCTACTACGTTTCTATGCTTAATGCTTGTCATTAGGGCCCGAGTGCCATGATTTCAGATCTGAACCTATTATGTTTTCATCAATATATGTGTGTTCTTGATCCTATCTTGCAAGTTGTAGTCACCTACTATGTGTTATGACCCGGCAACCCCGGAGTGACAATAGCCGGGACCACTCCCGGAGATGACCATAGTATGAGGATCCCATGTATTCACCATGTGCTAATGCTTTGTTCCGGTTCTCTATTAAAAGGATACCTTAATATCCCTTAGTTTCCATTAGGACCCCGCTGCCACGGGAGGGTAGGACAAAAGATGTCATGAAAGTTCATTTCCATAAGCACGTATGACTAAATACGGAATACGTGCCTACATTACATTGACGAACTGGAGCTAGTTACATATCACCCTATGTTATAACTGTTACATGATGAATGCCATCCGACATAATTCTCCATCACCGATCCAATGCCTACAAGCTTTTCCTATACTGGTCCTTGCTAGGTTACTTTACCGCTACTGCTGTCACACTTGCTATGCAAATTACCACTCCTACTGTTACCGCCGCTACCGTTACTATCATACTACTTTGCTACGAAAACTTTGCTGCAGATACTAAGTCTTTCAGGTGTGGTTGAATTGACAACTCAACTGCTAATACTCGAGAGTATTCTTTGGCTCCCCTTGTGTCGAATCAATAAATTTGGGTTGAATACTCTACCCTCGAAAACTGTTGCGATCCCCTATACTTGTGGGTTATCAAGACCTTTTTCTGGCGCCGTTGTCGGGGAGCATAGCTCTATTCTCTGAGCCACTTGGGATTTATATCTGTTGATCACTATGAGGATTCTGAGAGATCCAAAAACTAAAGTCTTGCCCTCAACTACGAGGACAGGTAAGGAACTGCTGTCTAGCTCTGCACTTGATTCACCTTCTGTTATGAGTAAATTTGCGACACCACCACCTACTAGTAATTCTGATATGTCGCCTGTGCTTGATGATGCTAGTTCTGCTATCCATGTTGCTTATGATGATGCTTTTATTGATAATGATATGCCACTGGGTGAATTTCTTGATGCACAAATTACTAGAGTTACTGCTGATCTGATGATACTTCTGAAACTGATGAAATTATTGAAGTTGAACCTGTTGTGACACCTGTTAGACCTAGCTCTCCTAGATATGAATTGCCTAATATACCTAAGGGTTATGTTATGAAGGGAGAGATAGCTGAAGACTTTCTTGCTTGTAAGGATAGCCATGATCTTGAGAATTTATTACGCAAGTGGAAAGAAAAATCTCTGAATGCTAGAATGAAATATGATCCTAAGTTTGCTACGTCACTCATCTTTGTTACTGATAAGGATTATGAATTCTTTGTCGATCCTGAGTTAATCACTTTGGTTGAATCTGATCCTTTTCATGGTTATGAATCTGAAACTGTTGTAGGACATCTTACTAAACTGAGTGATATAGCCACCCTATTCACTAATGAGGAAAAAATTCGCTATTAATATATCCTTAAGTTGTTTCCTTTCTCACTAAAGGGTGATGCTCAAACTTGGTTCACTTCTCTTGCTCCTGTTTGTGTGTGTAGTCCCCAGGATATGATATACTACTTCTCTGAGAAATATTTTCCTGCCCATAAGAAACAAGCTGCCTTGCAGGATCTATATAACTTTGTGTAAATTGAAGAAGAGAGTCTCCCACAAGCTTGGGGGAGGCTTGTCCAATTACTTAATGCTTTGCCTGATCACCCTCTGAAGAAAAATGAAATACTTGATATCTTTTATAGTGGACTAACCGATGCTTCTAGGGACCACCTAGATAATTGTGCTGGTTGTGTTTTTAGGGAACGAACTATGGAACAAGCTGAAATTCTATTGAATAATATCTTGAGCAATGATAATGCTTGGACTATTCCCGAACCACCTCCGAAGCCAACTCCGAAGAAAAGATGTATTCTATTCCTCAGTCCTGAAGATATGCAAGAAGCCAACAAATCTATGCAAGAGAAAGGTATTAAATCTGAAGATGTTAAGAATCTACCACCTATTGAAGAAATACATGGTCTTGATAACCCGACACAGGTAGTAGAGGTAAATCCTCTTCGTAGATTCAATGAGAGTGATATTCCTTATGATAAACCTGCCAGCTTATGCTTAGATGAATTTGATAACTTTGTTGCCAAACAACAAAGTTTTAATGATTATGTTGGCAGACAATTGAAACAAAATGCTCATATGATTAATCATATAAGTGCTTGTGTGGATAGAAATGTTAATGATCGTAAGATTATTGGTAAACATGCTTCTATGGTCACTACTCAAGTAGAACAAGTACTTAAGGCTCAAAATGACTTGCTTAATGAATTGAATGATAATTCTGTTAGAGTTTTTACTAGAGGTGGTAGAATGACTCAGGAACCTTTGTATCCCGAGGGCCATCCTAAGAGAATTGAACAAGATTCTCAAGGAGTTAATACTGACGCACATAGTCATCCTGGTAATAGGAAGAAAAAGAAAGATGATAGGAACTTGCATGCTAGTAAACCTGTTGCTGTTACACCTGAGAATCCAAATGATGTTTCTATTTCTGATGCTGAAACACAATCTGGTGATGAACATGAGCCTAGTGATAATATTGATAATGGTGTTCATGTTGATGCTCAACCTAGTAATGATAATGATGTGGAGATAGAACCTGCTGTTGATCTTGATAACCCACAACCTAAGAACAAGAGATATCATAAGAATGATTTTATTGCTAGGAAGCATGGTAAAGAAAGAGAACCATGGGTTCAGAAACCCATGCCCTTTCCTCCCAAACCATCCAAGAAAAAGGATGATGAGGATTTTGAGCGCTTTGTTGAAATGATAAGACCTATCTTTTCGCAAATGCGTTTGACTCATATGCTAAAAATGTCTCCTTATGCTAAGTACATGAAAGATATTGTGACTAATAAAAGAAAGATACCTGATGTTGAGATTTCACCATGCTTGCTAATTACACTTTTAAGGGTGGGACTCCTAAGAAACTAGGTGATCCCGGAGTGCCCACTATACCTTGCTCCATTAAAGGAAATTATGTTAGAACAACTTTATGTGATCTTGGAACCGGTGTTAGTGTTATGCCTATCTCTTTATATCGTAGACTTGAATTGGATAAGTTGACACCTACTGAAATTTCTTTGCAAATGGCCGACAAATCAACTGCTTTACCTATCGGCATTTGCGAGGATGTGCCTGTTCTGGTTGCGAACGTTACTATCTTAACGGACTTTGTTATTCTTGATATTACCGAGGATGATGCCATGGCGGTCATCCTTGGAAGACCCTTTTTAAAGACTGCAGGGGCTGTTATTGATTGCAACAAAGGCAATGTCACTTTCCATGTTAATGGTAATGAGCACACGGTGCACTTTCCGAACAAACAATACCGAGTTCATTGCATTAATGCTATTGAAAAATCTTCATCAATTATTACTGGAAGCTTTGAATTCCCTATACCTACTGTCAAGATGAAATATGATATACTTGTTATTGGGGATATGCACACCCCCGTTGAGGTAACCTAGTGATTATTCGAAAATTCTCTGGTTTTATGTGATTCGAAAAAAAGTTTGTCAAGGAGACTTGATCAACCTCATTGACATATTTCTTTGGATGACCATGAGATGGATGAATCTAGAAGTCACAACCTTCTATTCCCAACTTTTATTTTCTGTTATTTAGTAGAAAAATAATAAATATAGCATTATTTTCCTATTTTCTGCATTATCCGTTCAATAAAAAATGACCTGAAAATAAAAGTTCTCCAAATGCCCTGAAATTCAAGTATGATTTTTTCTGGAATATTTAAGAATTTCCGAAAAAGATAACTAGTCAGGGGGATGCACCAGTGGGACACGAGCCCAGGAGATGCGCCTGGCAGGATCGTGGGTCCAACGTGGCCCCCTCCACTTATTCCAGCACCCATCTCCTTCGTCTACCTCCAGAAAAAAATCATTCCACAGCTCAAACCCGTGTTCTTGCTCATTTTGCTGCATTTTTTGATCTCCTTGTGCAAAGCCCCAATCACCAAACTGTTTTGGGGAATTGTTCCTTGGTATGTGACCCCTCCATTGGTCCAATTAGTTTTTATTCTAGTGCTTTATTCATTGCATATTATTGCTGCCTTGGTGACCCTGTTCTTGAGCTTTGCATGTTAATTTTAGTTGGTCCCAAGTAGTTTTGATGCATGATATGGCCTCTAGGCACTTGTAGGAGTAGTTGCTATGAGTTTTGTTAAACTTTGTTCACTTTTATTTTGAGTCACTAAAAATTTCAGAATTATTTCAGAAAAAGGAAGATGTCCAGGAAGAACTATCATGGTGGTTCCTCAAGCAAAAGGGGTCCCCGTCTCACGATTCGGGAGCCCGATCCTTATCAGCCGAGGAACGCACCGGTGCAACCATGTGAATGGCCTTCCGATGAATTCATGATTGATGTAGGTTTCAAGGATGAGTTTGATACATTTGTTCGCAACGCCGGGATCGAAGAATTCATCTCCAATAAATGTGAACAGTATACTACACTCACTGCCTCTTTTGTTCGTAGATTCAAATTTTCAGTTTGCCGTGACACATCCATACTGTTTGATCTTTATGACAAATCGTATGCTATGGATTTAGAGGATTTTAAGAGAATATGCAAGATATCTGATTGGGGTAGTCCCAATGACCCTCCTAAGTCTTCGGTTAGAGATTTTATTTCTAGTATAACTGTTGGAGAAACTAGAGATATTATGCAAGCTACCATGGGGAGCATTCATTTTCCCGCCTTACATTATTTTGCCCTCTTGATAGGTAGATACATTAACGGCAAGCATGGCCATAGTTACCTCTGCGAACCTAACCTTAATATAATTAAGAGCGCAATAACGGGTGATAGAAGTTTCAACATGGGAGCTATAATTGCTAGGAGGCTAAATAACAATGCTAATGAAGGGGATTTCTTCGGTGGGATCTATGCCACTTGCATAGAAAATTCTCTCGGAATACCCATCCGAACAGGAGATGCCCGCTCCACACAGCTTTCCTTGATCGCATTCCGCTATGATAAGTTATCAGTTCCTTGAGAGGGATAATGAATCCCTCCTATACCGGTTAATATTTAACCGACAACGTGTTTTCCATATTACCGTTCCGGCTCCTCCTGCCTTATTTGACTTTCAGGGAAAATGGAGATATTACATAACCAGAGAAGAGGCGGAAGAGTATGAGAGGGAGGTGAAGGCTTCTCGCCTCCGTGAGGCAGCTATTCAGGCGGTAGCTGTCGCGTCCCAGTACAACCCCCATTATGATTTTGGATATCGCCCGGACCAGCCGTGGAACTAGACCAACTTAGGCCAAAAGCCTAAGCTTGGGGGAGTACGTTGTTGGAATTATGCCCTAGAGGCAATGATAAATATAGTTATTATTATAATTCCTGTATCAAGATAATCGTTTATTATCCATGCTATAATTGTATTGAATGAAGACTCATTTACATGTCTGGATACATAGACAAAACACTGTCCCTAGCAAGCCTCTAGTTGGCTAGCCAGTTGATCAAAGATAGTCAGTGTCTTCTGATTATGAACAAGGTGTTGTTGCTTGATAACTGGATCACGTCATTAGGAGAATCACGTGATGGACTAGACCCAAACTAATAGACGTAGCATGTTGATCGTGTCATTTTGTTGCTACTGTTTTCTGCGTGTCAAGTATTTGTTCCTATGACCATGAGATCATATAACTCACTAACACCGGAGGAATACTTTGTGTGTATCAAACGTCGCATCGTAACTGGGTGACTATAAAGATGCTCTACAGGTATCTCCGAAGGTGTTCGTTGAGTTAGTATGGATCGAGACTGGGATTTGTCACTCCGTGTGACGGAGAGGTATCTCGGGGCCCACTCGGTAATACAACATCACACACAAGCCTTGCAAGCAATGTGACTTAGTGTAAGTTGCGGGATCTTGTATTACGGAATGAGTAAAGAGACTTGCCGGTAAACGAGATTGAAATAGGTATGCGGATACTGACGATCGAATCTCGGGCAAGTAACATACCGAAGGACAAAGGGAATGACATACGGGATTATATGAATCCTTGGCACTGAGGTTCAAACGATAAGATCTTCGTAGAATATGTAGGATCCAATATGGGCATCCAGTTCCCGCTATTGGATATTGACCGAGGAGTCTCTCGGGTCATGTCTACATAGTTCTCGAACCCGCAGGGTCTGCACACTTAAGGTTCGACGTTGTTTTATGCGTATTTGAGTTATATGGTTGGTTACCGAATGTCGTTCGGAGTCCCGGATGAGATCACGGACGTCACGAGGGTTTCCGGAATGGTCCGAAAACGAAGATTGATATATAGGATGACCTCATTTGATTACTGGAAGGTTTTCGGAGTTACCGGGAATGTACCGGGAATGACGAATGGGTTCCGGGAGTTCACCGGGGGGGGGGGGAACCCACCCCGGGGAAGCCCATAGGCCTTGGGGGTGGCACACCAGCCTTAGTGGGCTGGTGGGACAGCCCAAGAAGGCCCTATGTGCCATAGGAAGAAAATCAAAGAGAAAAAAAGGAGGAGGTGGGAAAGGGAAGAAGGACTGCACCTTCCAAACCAAGTTGGACTCGGTTTGGGGGGGGGGGGAGACCTTCCCCCCTTGGCTCGGCCGAAACCCTTAGGGATCCTTGGACCCCAAGGCAAGGCTCCCCCTCTTCCCCTATATATACGGAGGTTTTAGGGCTGATTTGAGACGACTTTTCCACGGCAGCCCGACCACATACCTCCACGGTTTTTCCTCTAGATCGCGTTTCTGCGGAGCTCGGGTGGAGCCCTGCCGAGACAAGATCATCACCAACCTCCGGAGCGCCATCACGCTGCCGGAGAACTCTTCTACCTCTCCGTCTCTCTTGCTGGATCAAGAAGGCCGAGATCATCGTCGAGCTGTACGTGTGCTGAACGCGGAGGTGCCGTCCGTTCGGCACTAGATCGTGGGACTGATCGCGGGACGGTTCGCGGGGTGGATCGAGGGACGTGAGGACGTTCCACTACATCAACCGCGTTCACTAATGCTTCTGCTGTACGGTCTACAAGGGTACGTAGATCACACATCCCCTGTCGTAGATGGACATCACCATGATAGGTCTTCGTGCGCGTAGGGAAATTTTTGTTTCCCATGCGACGTTCCCCAATAGTGGCATCATGAGCTAGGTTCATGCGTAGATGTCTTCTCGAGTAGAACACAAAAGTTTTTGTGGGCGGTGATGTGCGTTTTGCTGCCCTCCTTAGTCTTTTCTTGATTCCGCGGTATTGTTGGATCGAAGCGGCTCGGACCGACATTACTCGTACGCTTACGAGAGACTGGTTTCATCGCTTCGAGTAACTCCGTTGCTCAAAGATGACTGGCTGGTGTCAGTTTCTCCAATTTTAGTTGAATCGGATTTGACTGTGGAGGTCCTTGGATGAGGTTAAATAGCAACTCATATATCTCCGTTGTGGTGTTTGCGTAAGTAAGATGCGATCCTACTAGATACCCATGGTCACCACGTAAAACATGCAACAACAAAATTAGAGGACATCTAACTTGTTTTTGCAGGGTATGCTTGTGATGTGATATGGCCAACGATGTGATGTGATATATTGGATGTATGAGATGATCATGTTGTAATAGATAATATCGACTTGCACGTCGATGGTATGGCAACCGGCAGGAGCCATAGGGTTGTCTTTATACTAATGTTTGTGCTTGCAGATGCGTTTACTATTTTGCTAGGATGTAGCTTTAGTAGTAATAGCATGAGGAGCACGACAACCCCGATGGCAACACATTGATGGAGATCATGGTGTGGCGCCGGTGACAAGAAGATCGTGCCGGTGCTTTGGTGATGGAGATCAAGGAGCACGTGATGATGGCCATATCATGTCACTTATGAATTGCATGTGATGTTAATCCTTTTATGCACCTTATTTTGCTTAGAACGACGGTAGCATTATGAGGTGATCTCTCACTAAAATTTCAAGACGAAATTGTGTTCTCCCCGACTGTGCACCGTTGCTACAATTCGTCATTTCGAGACACCACGTGATGATCGGGTGTGATAGACTCAACGTTCACATACAACGGGTGCAAAACAGTTGCGCACGCGGAACACTCGGGTTAAGCTTGACGATCCTAGCATGTGCAGACATGGCCTCGGAACACATGAGACCGAAAGGTCGATCATGAATCATATAGATGATATGATTAGCATAGGGATGCTTACCACTGAAACTATACTCAACTCACGTGATGATCGGACTTGAGCTAGTGTAAGTGGATCATGAACCACTCAAATAGAGATGTACTTTTTGAGTGGGAGTTTAGCATATAATTTGATTAAGTTAAACTCTAATTATCTTGAACATAGTCTAAGTCCACTTTGAATATATTTGTGCTGTAGATCATGGCTCACGCGACAGTCACCCTGAATTTAATACGTTCCTAGAGAAAGCTAAGTTGAAAGATGATGGAAGCAACTTTGTAGACTGGGCTCCTAATCTTAAGCTAATCTTACAAGCTGGGAAGAAGGATTATGTCCTTAATGCTGCGCTAGGAGATGAACCACCCGCTACGGCTGATCAGGATGTTAAGAACGCTTGGTTAGCACGTAAGGAGGACTACTCAGTAGTTCAATGTGCAGTCTTGTATGGCTTAGAACCGGGACTTCAACGTCGCTTTGAGCGTCATGGAGAATTTGAGATGTTCCAGGAGTTGAAGTTTATCTTTCAGAAGAACGCCCGGATCGAGAGGTATGAGACCTCCGATAAATTCTATGCTTGCAAGATGGAGGAGAACTCGTCTGTCAGTGAACATGTGCTCAAAATGTCTGGGTACTCAAACCGTCTAGCTGAGCTGGGGATTGAACTCCCGCAAGAGGCTATCACTGATAGAATCCTTCAATCACTGCCGCCAAGCTATAAAGGCTTTATGTTGAACTACAACATGCAAGGGATGAACAAGTCACCCGGCGAGTTGTTTGCGATGCTGAAAGTCGCAGAGTCTGAACTCCGTAAAGAGCATCAAGTGTTGATGGTGAATAAGACCACTAGTTTCAATAGAAACGGCAAAGGCAAGAAGGGTAATTCAAAGAAGAGCGGCAAGCCTATTGCCAATCCAACGAAGAAACCCAAAGCTGGACCTAAGCCTGAAACAGAGTGTTACTATTGCAAGGGTATGGGTCACTGGAAGCGCAATTGCCCCAAGTATCTGGCAGATAAGAAGGCGGCCAAAGAAAAATCAGGTATATTTGATATACATGTTATTGATGTGTACTTAACCGGCTCTCGTAGTAGTGCCTGGGTATTCGATACCGGTTCTGCTGCTCATATTTGCAACTCGAAACAGGAACTGCGGAATAGACGAAGGCTGGCGAAAGATGAAGTGACGATGCACGTAGGAAATGGTTCCAAGGTTGATGCAATCGCCGTCGGCACAGTTTCACTTCAGTTACCATCAGGATTAGTTATGAACTTAAATCATTGTTATTTAGTGCCTGCGTTGAGCATGAACATTATATCTGGATCTTGTTTATTGCGAGACGGTTACTCTTTTAAGTCAGAGAATAATGGTTGTTCTATTTCTATGAGTAACATCTTTTATGGTCATGCACCCAATGTGAGAGGATTGTTCATATTGAATCTTGATAGCCATACACACATACATAACACTGAGACCAAAAGAGTTAGAGTTAACAATGATAGCGCCATATTTTTGTGGCACTGTCGCTTAGGTCATATTGGTGTAAAGCGCATGAAGAAACTCCATGCCGATGGACTTTTGGAGTCACTTGACTTTGATTCACTTGACACGTGCGAACCATGCCTCATGGGCAAGATGACTAAAACTCCGTTCTCCGGAATAATGGAGCGTGCAAGTGACTTGTTGGAAATCATACATACCGATGTGTGTGGTCCGATGAGCGTAGAGGCACGCGGCGGATATCGTTATTTTCTCACCTTCACTGACGATTTGAGTAGATATGGTTATGTCTACTTAATGAAGCACAAGTCTGAAACATTTGAAAAGTTCAAGCAATTTCAGAGTGAAGTTGAAAATCACCGTAACAAGAAGATCAAGTTCCTGCGGTCTGATCGTGGGGGTGAATATCTGAGTTTCGAGTTTGGTGCTCACTTAAGACAATGTGGAGTTGTTTCACAGTTGACACCGCCTGGAATACCACAGCGTAATGGTGTGTCCGAACGTCGTAATCGTACTTTATTAGAGATGGTGCGATCTATGATGTCTCTTACTGATTTGCCGTTATCGTTTTGGGGTTATGCATTAGAAACAACCGCATTCACTTTAAATAGGGCGCCATCAAAATCCGTTGAGACGACACCATACGAACTGTGGTATGGCAAAAGGCCAAAGTTGTCGTTTCTTAAAGTTTGGGGATGTGATGCTTATGTCAAAAAGCTTCAGCGTGAAAAGCTGGAACCCAAAGCGGAAAGGTGCATCTTCATAGGTTACCCAAAAGAGACAGTTGGGTACACCTTCTATCTCAAATCTGAGGGCAAAGTGTTTGTTGCTAAAAACGGAGCTTTTCTCGAGAAGGAGTTTCTCCCGAGAGAATTGAGTGGGAGGAAGATAGAACTTGACGAGGTTGTCGAACCTCTCATCCCTCTGGATGGTGGCGCAGGGCAAGGGGAAACCTCTGTCGTTGCGATGCCGGTTGAGGAGGAAGTTAATGATGATGATCATGAAACTCCGGTTCAAGTTTCTGCCGAACCACGTAGGTCGACGAGACCACGTGCTGCTCGAGAGTGGTACGATTATCCCGTCTTATCAATCATGTTGTTGGAAAACAATGAACCTGCAAATTATGAAGAAGCAATGATGGGCCCAGATTCCAACAAATGGCTAGAAGCCATGAAGTCCGAGATAGGATCCATGTATGAGAACAAAGTGTGGACTTTGGAGGTACTGCCTGAGGGCCGCAAGGCTATTCAGAACAAATGGATCTTTAAGAGGAAGACGGACGCTGACGGCAATGTGACCGTTTATAAAGGTCGACTTGTGGGAAAGGGTTTTTCACAAGTTCAAGGAGTTGACTACGATGATACATTCTCACCCGTAGCGATGCTTAAGTCCGTCAGAATCATGTTAGCAATAGCTGCATTTTTCGATTGTGAAATCTGGCAGGTGGATGTCAAAACGGCGTTCCTTAACGGTTTCCTTAAGGAAGAATTGTATATGATGCAACCCGAAGGTTTTGTCGATCCTAAGAATGCTAACAAGGTGTGCAAGCTCCAGCGATCCATTTATGGACTGGTGCAAGCATCTCGGAGTTGAAACAAACCCTTTGATGAGGTGATCAAAGCTTTTGGGTTTATACAAGTGGTTGGAGAATCTTGTATTTACAAGAAAGTGAGTGGGAGCTCTGTGGCGTTTCTAATATTATATGTGGATGACATATTGTTGATTGGAAACAACGTAGAGTTTTTGGAGAGCATAAAGGATTACTTGAATAAAAGTTTCTCTATGAAGGACCTAGGAGAAGCTGCTTACATTCTAGGCATTAAGATCTACAGGGATAGATCAAAACGCCTGATAGGACTTTCACAAAGCACATACCTTGATAAAGTTTTGAAGAGGTTCAAAATGGAACAGTCCAAGAAAGGGTTCTTGCCAGTTTTACAAGGTATGAGATTGAGTAAGACTCGGTGCCCAACAACTGATGAGGATAGAGAGCATATGCGTACCGTCCCCTATGCTTCAGCCATAGGTTCTATCATGTATGCAATGCTGTGCACTAGACCGGACGTTAGCCTGGCCATAAGTATGGCAGGTAGGTTCCAGAGTAATCCAGGAGTGGATCACTGGACAGCGGTCAAGAATATCCTGAAGTACCTGAAAAGGACTAAGGAGATGTTTCTCGTGTATGGAGGTGACGAAGAGCTTGCCGTAAAAGGTTACGTCGATGCAAGCTTTGACACAGATCCGGACGACTCTAAGTCGCAAACCGGATACGTATTTATTCTTAATGGGGGTGCGGTAAGCTGGTGCAGTTCCAAGCAAAAGCGTCGTAGCAGATTCTACATGTGAAGCGGAGTACATGGCTGCCTCGGAGGCGGCTAAGGAGGGTGTCTGGATGAAGCAATTCATGACGGATCTTGGAGTGGTGCCAAGCGCACTGAATCCAATAACCTTGTTCTGTGACAACACGGGTGCCATTGCCTTAGCAAAGGAACCACGGTTTCACAAGAAGTCCAGACACATCAAACGACGCTTCAACCTCATCCGCGACTACGTCGAAGGAGAGGACGTAAATATATGCAAAGTGCACACGGATCTGAATGTAGCAGACCCGCTGACTAAACCTCTTCCACGGGCAAAGCATGATCAACACCAGAACTGTATGGGTGTTAGATTTATTACAATGTAATTCGCATGATGATGTGAGGACTAGATTATTGACTCTAGTGCAAGTGGGAGACTGTTGGAATTATGCCCTAGAGGCAATGATAAATATAGTTATTATTATAATTCCTGTATCAAGATAATCGTTTATTATCCATGCTATAATTGTATTGAAGGAAGACTCATTTACATGTGTGGATACATAGACAAAACACTGTCCCTAGCAAGCCTCTAGTTGGCTAGCCAGTTGATCGAAGATAGTCAGTGTCTTCTGATTATGAACAAGGTGTTGTTGCTTGATAATTGGATCACGTCATTAGGAGAATCACGTGATGGACTAGACCCAAACTAATAGACGTAGCATGTTGATCGTGTCATTTTGTTGCTACTGTTTTCTGCGTGTCAAGTATTTGTTCCTATGACCATGAGATCATATAACTCACTAACACCGGAGGAATACTTTGTGTGTATTAAACGTCGCAACGTAACTGGGTGACTATAAAGATGCTCTACAGGTATCTCCGAAGGTGTTCGTTGAGTTAGTATGGATCGAGACTGGGATTTGTCACTCCGTGTGACGGAGAGGTATCTCGGGGCCCACTCGGTAATACAACATCACACACAAGCCTTGCAAGCGATGTGACTTAGTGTAAGTTGCGGGATCTTGTATTACGGAACGAGTAAAGAGACTTGCCGGTAAACGAGATTGAAATAGGTATGCGGATAATGACGATCGAATCTCGGGCAAGTAACATACCGAAGGACAAAGGGAATGACATACGGGATTATATGAATCCTTGGCACTGAGGTTCAAACGATAAGATCTTCGTAGAATATGTAGGATCCAATATGGGCGTCCAGGTCCCGCTATTGGATATTGACCGAGGAGTCTCTCGGGTCATGTCTACATAGTTCTCGAACCCACAGGGTCTGCACACTTAAGGTTTGACGTTGTTTTATGCGTATTTGAGTTATATGGTTGGTTACCAAATGTTGTTCGGAGTCCCGGATGAGATCACGGACATCACGAGGGTTTCCGGAATGGTCCAGAAACGAATATTGATATATAGGATGACCTCATTTGATTACCAGAAGGTTTTTGGAGTTACCGGGAATGTACCGGGAATGACGAATGGGTTCCCGGAGTTCACCGGGGGGGGGGGGGCAACCCACCCCGGGGAAGCCCATAGGCCTTGGGGGTGGCACACCAGCCCTTAGTGGGCTGGTGGGACAGCCCAAGAAGGCCCTATGCGCCATAGGAAGAAAATCAAAGAGAAAAGAAGAAAAAGGAGGAGGTGGGAAAGGGAAGAAGGACTCCACCTTCCAAACCAAGTTGCACTCGGTTTGGGGGGGGGATACCTTCCCCCCTTGGCTCGGCCGAAACCCTTAGGGGTCCTTGGACCCCAAGGCAAGGCTCCCCCTCTTCCCCTATATATACGGAGGTTTTAGGGCTGATTTGAGACAACTTTTCCACGGCAGCCCGACCACATACCTCCAAGGTTTTTCCTCTAGATCGCGTTTCTGCGGAGCTCGGGCGGAGCCCTGCTGAGACAAGATCATCACCAACCTCCGGAGCGCGGTCACACTGCCGGAGAACTCTTCTACCTCTCCGTCTCTCTTGCTGGATCAAGAAGGCCGAGATCATCGTCGAGCTGTACGTGTGCTGAACGCGGAGGTGCCGTCCGTTCGGCACTAGATCGTGGGACTGATCGCGGGACGGTTCGCGGGGCGGATCGAGGGACGTGAGGACATTCCACTACATCAACCACGTTCAGTAACGCTTCTGCTGTACGGTCTACAAGGGTACGTAGATCACAGATCCCCTCTCGTAGATGGACATCACCATGATAGGTCTTCGTGCGCGTAGGAAATTTTTTGTTTCCCAGTCGACGTTCCCCAACATACGTGTCTCTCACTGACTTTATATTCATGCTCACACATTCATTTTGATAGTCGGTGTTCACACTCTTCCATTGTATCATCCATGCTAGTTTATTTCTTTTTCTTGCATTCTTCTCGTGTGTTTGTTTAAAAATGAGAAAAAAAATAGTTGTAAGTTTACTTTCCAGCATACTTAGTGGTAATTAAAAAGAAAACCCAAAAAGATTTCCCGTTCTTCTTTTTCTTGTTGGGAGCTTTCCCGTGTAAATAGTTTTCTTTTTCTTTGGGTCGAGGTAGAAGACCATGATTAAAATGATTAGTGGCTCTCATAATAATTATTGTTTATCCGTCAAAGAGCCATATTACTTTGTCTTCTCCTCTGAATTTGCTTGCAGATTCCAGCTTAGTCCAATGCACGAACTCTCTTATTATTATTCACATCATTCGGTCGTGCAAGTGAAAGGCAATAATGACGATATATGATGAAGTGACTGAGCCTGGAAAAGCTGGTATGAACTCGACCTATTTTGTTTTTGTAAATATGACTAGCTCATCATTCCTAATTCAGCATTGTTATGAGAGAAACATGTTTGCAATGACAACTTAGAGATCATAGTTTCTGATGCCATGCTTAATTAGCTAGGAGCTTATAATGGTTTCTCTTGGATGCTAACATGAATTTCAAGATGATTATGATGTAGTATGATAGGATGGTATCCTCCTTTGAATGATTCAAGTGGTTTGACTTGGCACATGTTCACGCATGTAGTTGAAACAAAATCAACATAGCCTCTACGATATTCATGTTTATGGTGATTTATATCCTACTCATGCTTGCACTCAACATTGGTTAATTTCAATGCATATTGATGACTGTTGTCGCTCTCTAGTTGGTCGCTTCCTAGTCTTTTGCTAGCCTTCACTTGTACTAAGCGGGAATACTGCTTGTGCATCCACTTCCATAAACCCAAAGTTGTTCCATATGAGTCCACCATGCCTACCTATATGCGGTATCTACCTGCCGTTCCAAGTAAATTTGCATGTGCCACTCTCTAAATCTTCAAATAATAATCTGTTTTGTATGCCCGAACCGCTGATGTGGTGACAAGGGGCGGTCAGTATCTTCCATGCTAGGCGTGTTATCCTCGATACGTGTTTATTCACTATCACTCACGAGAAAGGGGCCGGTAATCGGAATGCCCAGTTCCATGCTCAAATCAAATCAAAAATATTATTGCAAACAAAAATCCCCTAGATTGTTGTTGGTATGGACGACACCCGAGGATTCGGCTAGTCATGGAGTGTGATTGATCGGTGGTGGGGGAGTCAAAACTTTACTATTCTGTTTGGGAACCGCCTATAATATGTGTAGCATGGAAGATGGTGAAAACTCTTGGTCATCGCGTTGACAGTGAAAGCACGCCACCCAAAGTTTTTTTATCTCTGTTTTAAAAAGATTGAGCTCTGACACCTCTGCAAATCAATGCTTCCCTCTATGAAGGGCCTATCTATTTATGTTTCTGTTGAGTCATCCTCTTCTTGTTAAAAAGCACTAGTTAGAGAGCACCTCCTTCATTTATATGCTTTGCTATTAATTGATATTGAGTATGACTATGACTGGATCTTCTTTGCCATGAATTACAATTTCAAGTCGGCCTTTGGTCTTTGAAGGTGCACTTCATTTATGTTTTGCGGTCTCAGAAAGGGCTAGCAAGATACCATTTATTCATATTGTATCATGATTATTTTGATTGAAGTGTTGACGTTTGAAACTTATTATTATTGCTCGCTAGTTAATTACGCCATTGATATGAGTATACCATGAGACCTAAATGTCATTGCTTATGTGGTTAGCTTATTGCTGAAAATATGAATATGAGTTAGACATAATTACAACAACAAGATCAAAAAGAGTTCTTAAAAGTTTTTCTTTTGTCTCTTTCAGTTTATCAACTGAATTGCTTGAGGACAAGCAAGGCTTTAAGCTTGGGGGAGTTGATACGTCTCCAATGTATCTACTTTTCCAAACTCTTTTGTCCTTGTCTTGGACTCTAATTTGCTTGATTTGAATGAAACTAAAACGGACTGACGCTGCTTTCAGCATAACTGCCATGGTGTTGTTTTTGTGCACAAATAAAAGTTCTCGGAATGACCTGGAAACTTACGAGGATTTTTTATGGAATATATAAAAAATATTAGAGAAGGAATCAACTGAAGATATGCTGCGAGTGGCCCACGAGCCCTGCAAGCGCGCCCCCTAGGGCGCGCCTAGCAGGATCGTGGGGCCCGCGTGGCTCCTCCAACTTCATCTCCAACTCCATATAACCTCTCTCGCCCAGAAAAAATAGGAGAGAAGAGTTCATTGCGTTTCACGATGCGGAGCCGCCGCCATCGCCCGTTCTTCCTCGGGAGGGCAGATCTGGAGTCCGTTCTCGGCTCCGGAGAGGGGAAATCGATGCCATCGTCATCATCAACCATCCTCCATCGCCAATTCCATGATGCTCTCCATTGTTCGTGAGTAATCTTATCGTAGGCTTTCCGGACGGTGATGGGTTGGATGAGATCTATCATGTAATCGAGTTAGTTTTGATGGGGCTTGATCCCTAGTATCCACTATGTTCTAAGATTGATGTTGCTACTACTTTGCTATGCTTAATGCTTGTCACTAGGGCCCGAGTGCCATGATTTCAGATCTGAACCTATTATGTTTTCATCAATATATGTGTGTTCTTGATCCTATCTTGCAAGTTGTAGTCACCTACTATGTGTTATGACCCGGCAACTCCGGAGTGACAATAGCCGGAAGCACTCCTGGAGATGACCATAGTATGAGGATCCCATGTATTCACCATGTGCTAATGCTTTGTTCTGATTCTCTATTGAAAGGAGACCTTAATATCCCTTAGTTTCCATTAGGACCCCGCTGCCACGGGAGGGTAGGATAAACGATGTCATGAAAGTTCTTTTCCATAAGCACGTATGACTAAATACGGAATACATGCCTACATTACATTGACAAACTGGAGCTAGTTACATATCACCCAATGTTATAACTATTACATGATGAATGCCATCTGACATAATTATCCATCACCAATCCAATGCCTACGAGCTTTTGCTATACCGGTCCTTGCTATGTTACTTTACCGCTGCTGCAGTCACACTTGCTATACAAATTACCACTGCTATTGTTACCGCCGCTACCGTTACTATCATACTACTTTGCTACTAAAACTTTGTTGCAGATACTAAGTCTTTCAGGTGTCGTTGAATTGACAACTCAACTGCTAATACTCGATAGTATTCTTTGGCTCCCCCTGTGTCGAATCAATACATTTGGGTTGAATACTCTATCCTCGAAAACTGTTGCGATCCCCTATACTTGTGGGTTATCACTTGTCTCTTTGTGAATTTCCTAACTAGATAAAGAGTTACCGATAATAAGTGTATGAGTTCTTAGGACTAATGTGAGTATTCAATTGTTGGCACTTCCACCATCGTATTTTTCTAGCCTATTCGGTACCGTGCATTGCCCTTCCTCACATTGAGATTTGGTGCAAACTCTGCCAGTGCATCCAAACCGATGACATGATACGCTCTGTCATACATAAGCCTCATTACATCTTTCCTGAAAATAGCCACCATACCTAGCTCTTAAGGCATTTTCATAGCCTTTCCGAGATACATTGCCATGCAAGATGCACAATCTCATGACTTGATCTTCATGTCATACATGCTTTTGCTTGATCGTAGAGCCTCATGATAGTTGGGCCTTGCCCCAATTATTGCTACATGACACGCTAGTATCATTGCATATCCTGCTACACTAGCAGAGGCATATATTTGCATACATCATGATAGTTTTCACTTGTCTTTATGTTGAGTACTTCTTATAAAGTGTGATGATCTTCTTTTTATTCATGTAAAACATAGAGTGGTGCCCTTAAGTGAGGAAAAGATCACAAAGAGGACAAAGAAAAGATCCCAAAGAGGACAAATGAGAGATAAAAAAAGAAAGAGCCAAAGAGGCCACACAAAAATAAAAAAGAGAAAAAATAAAATAAAAATAAAAAGAGAGAAGGGGGCAACACTACTATTCCTTTTGAAAGATCCACACTCGTAATCCATTACTATATTGGTACTACATAGAGATTATCATTCATGCATAACTATGTGGGGAACCCTTACACTATAGAACTTGGTTTGCATATTCCAATGATGAGCCTCCTCAAATGAGCTCTAGGTCTTAATGAGCAAAAAAGTTGGATGCACCCCCACTAGTTCCATTGGAGAGCTTATCTTAGCTCATATGTGCATCCGTTACATGGCAATCCCTACTCCTCACATCATATCTATCATTTGGATTTCTCTCTCCTATGGTTGTCCTCATTGATGTGAGCCTTTCACACATTTTTGTCTTCCTTCCCCATCATTATTCTATTTGCCATCCTAAGTGCCAACATATCTTGCTTAGGCTCATCCATTGCATGAGTGCTCAAAGTTGAAAGGGAGAGGATCATTTTGACTTGTGCCTGACTAGTGCTCTGGGTATGAGTCAAAATAAGATTTCGAAGGAGAAAAAGTGTGAAATTTTAGTAGTTTGAGTTCTCAGTTAAAAAATATATTTTATGATCTCAAGCCATCTCCCACTTCTTGCACGCAAACACCATTTAGAGACATTCGAGTCATGGACAGCGAGAGCTCTTGCACCTTTATGTTCTTACTTTGCTAATCTCAATACTAGATATAAACTCTTTCTTGTTATTGTCTTGACTTGAATTGCACATCTTACTTGCTTTACTTTGAAGTTATTATATGTGTGTTAGCATGTCACCATAGAAATTATTGTGTTATCATTTATCTACTCGAGGACGAGCAGAAATTAAGCTTGGGGATGTTGATACGTCCCAAATGTATCTATAATTTATGTTTGTTCCATGATCTTTTGGGTGACATTGTTATATGTTTTGTTACACTTTTATATCATTTTACATATATTTGGACTAACCTACTAACTCAATGCACCCAGTGCTAGTTTCTGTCTGCTGATGTCTATTTTGCAGGGGCTTTTACCCAATTTTCCGAAGCCCGAAAAATTCCACGAGAATATATAAAAAATCAGCATAACGGAAGCTTTGAGATCACCGAAGATGGGCCAGAGGGGGGCCAGGGGCCGTCGAGGCAACCTGATGTTGCAGCCTACCCCCTCGCCGCGCCAGGAGGCCGCCTAGGTGGGCCCCCCCTCCTCCGGTGCCCTCCTTCGGCCTATATTTAGCCCTCCGAGAGAAAATCCTTCCACAACTTCTAAAATCATGAATTTCTCCATCGTTCCGCCGCCGTAGCGTTTCCGAGATCGGGAGCGTCACGAGACCTGTTCCCGGCACCCTGCCAGAGGGAGGATTGACCTCCGGGAGCTTCTCCACCATGATGGACGCTTCCCAGATGTGCCGTGAGTAGTCCTCCTTGGACCATGGGTCCATGACCAGTAGCTGTGTGATGTCTTCTCTCCACTCTTGTGGTTCGATGGTTAGTCCTTGTGAGCTGCCCTACATGATCAAGGCATCTATGTAATTCTCTTCCTATTGCTATGCTCGGTTTGTTGGGATCTAATGGATTATGACATTATGTTCAGAATGTTATGAGTTATATATTTGATTATCCTGTTATATTATCTTCCTTAGTGATTCATGCATGTTCGCCGTTGCTATTTATTGCTTTGGCCGAGTAGTAGATTGTAACTCCTAGAGGGAGCATTATGCATGATTGCGGGTTTATGCCCCACGATGTCTAGCTTGAGTGACAGAAACAGGAGACTAGGGGATGTGCTATTGCCACCAGGGAGAAAACAACGGTGCTTGTGTCCACCGTTGCAAGGATTTTTTACCTTACACATAGTTCGTTAATGTAGTTGTCAATTGCTTTGAGTTTACACTTTGGGTGGGGCACGCAACTTAATATCAGCGAGATGTTCTGGATAGATATCTCAAGGTGGATGATTAGTAAGTAGATGTTGATGAATAAACGATCTACTTGTCTTGGCGTACTGCCCATTACTATTGAACCTCTAACCATCAAGTAGCATAATTAGCATTGCGGTGCGTTCATAATTCTATCAATTGCCCAAATGTGATTTGTTTACCCAAGCATAATTATTTATTGTCTTTTGGGAGAGAGACATCACTAGTGAACATCATGTGACTCCAGTCCATATCACCATCATTGTTTACACCTCCGTCATTTACCGCTTTCATTTACTTTTCCGTTGCAATCACTATTACTATTCCCGCTTGTGTTTTGATCCTTTGCAAACTACAAGGCCAGAGAGATTGAAAACCTCCCTTTACTCGTTGGGAGCAAAGTTATTTGTTGTGGTGCAGGTCCACGTCTTCTGCTAGTGCCAGGGTGGAAGACACCTACTTGTTGATCCTAGGAGTCCTCCTGGTTCGATAAACCTCACATTCTCCATGTGAGGGAAAACTTGCTGCTCACTACATCGCAACCTTCCACTTGGGGTAACCAACGAGGTGCTAGAAGTATATACATCATCTCATCATCAGGAAGTAATTCTTGGGCTGAGGGGCGGGACAGTCGACTGTCTCAATCCAACGCCTCCAAGTCTGTTAAGAAAGGCAAGGGGTTATTGATCGGTAAAGTCAAGCATAAGTGCCCATACTATGGGATTATGATCGCACTTACACATTCGACGGGATTATATGCGAAATAGCCATCCCTAATAGTAAGGTGGGAAAAATTCTCTCTTTCCCCCTTAAAGAGGTCGGCTAAAATAACCGCTAAAGCTTCTTGATTATGTGGTCCTTGTCGTCTCGAACGGGTAGTGTCGCTTGTCCCGTTATAGCGCCACAAGGAGTGTGTGCGTTGTTGGAGTGGTTGGACACACTAGGTAATTTCCGCATTCATCACCTCGACGATGGTCAGCCCACTGTGAACAAGTAACCTCACCTTGGTGGCTATGTGTTTTACTTCGGGGCTCTCTTCTTGGGAGGGACTGACGGACCGCCAACTGAACCGCTTCTTTAAGGGGATCTCGGAGTATTCGGGAAGACCCCTCCGAACTTGGTCGCATAAAGGAATGTCCTCAATATAAAACATTCCGAAGACCACTCGTTGGTTTGCCTCTTTGGAGTCCCTATCGGGTATCCGATTATGGCTATACACCACACTTCGGCTCCGCCCACTTCCCAAATTGACGTTCCCCTAGTTTGGGGAACGAGCAAGAAGTATTTTCTCCGTAGGTCGAAGTGGGTCTCGCATCCCAAGAACATCTAAGACACGGATATGAAGCCTGAGGTGTGAAGGAATGAGCCAAGGGTGAGGTTATGAAGCTGAATCCCGTAGAATTCCAGTAAGCCCCTCAGGAAGGGGTGGACCGGAACTCCCAGACCTTGCATTTGGAAAGAAACAAAGCATATCCTTTCACCCTTTTGCAGGGTAGGGAAACTCTATGCGAAGGCCTTGCTAGTTGCGGAGGTCAATCCAGTGCGAGTGGGCGGAAGACCGATGGGCGAAGATATCCTTGTATTTCAAGGTTGCGTAACTGGAGCAGGGAAGCGGAACAGCTTGTCCAATCTCCTGGAAGATGGCCGAAGGGTCGCAAGGAGGAACTCGCCATGGCTCTAGGCGCTGAAGCTTTAGGGTTTCTTGGTGGTGCCTGAACGGTGATGGTCACCCAAGGATGGAGTTGATCTGTTTACAAAGAGTGTTTTCTCTCTCGGTTACAAGAAGCTATTCCTAGATTGCTTGTCTTCATTAACCTGCAAACGAATCGAGTGTTATGATCGATTCTTGAGCGGAAAGGTTAGAGGCTATGGGCCTCGCGATGTTTCGATAGTTGAGAACTGGTCAATGACTGGATCGTCATTCTACAAATCAGAGGGGATGGAGGAACTCGCCTCACAAGCCTATCACTCTAGACGCAAGGAGGTGCTAAAGACCATGTACATCGACTTTGGATGCAAGTTTGGGGGCTACTTAGGGAGTCCTGGACTAAGGGGTCCTCGGATGGTCGGATCATCTCTTAGAGGTCGACCATATGGGCCGTATTATTGAAGACCGGACTGCGTGACGACCTCGTATTCAAGAAGGAAAGCTCTGAAGACTGGCGTATCGTCCAAGTTTAGCACTCTAGGTCCGCGCCTCTGCCTCCGACTCGAGGTCGATTATATATAACCCTAGGGACCCCTAATGTCTATATAAACCAGAGAGTTTCATCTCTATAGGGAGGTTGAGGGTTTTATCTCATCTGATCTCGAGGTAGATCAACTCTATAATCCTCATACCTATCAATATAATCAAGCAGAACATAGGGTTTTACCTCCTCAAGAGGGCTCTAACCTTGGTAAACAATGTCTCCTTTGTCCCCTGCAACCCATCGATCCAAGTTCCATAGTTTGGGCCTCCCTACCTGAGATCCGCCGGTTTTGACACTGACACTATGCGCATAGGAGCTCTTTCTTACACATTGGTTAGTTTCCTCTTTTCTTCGGAAACCTATGCCATATTGGGATGGGAGAGTTTAGAAAAACACTGAGCAACACATTATCATGGAAGAGTATGGTAGATAAAATGAGCTGGAGTAATGATGGGGGGTGACTTGGGTGTCTGATGCCCCTTGGCCATGATAGCTGCCAAACATGACATAGATGGGCACGTTTGTGGTTTACATGAAAGTTAAGGAAAATACAACAGAGTAAAGCAGAGAGGTGTTTAACTAGTTTTGCGGTGGAAAAACCTTGCTATCAACCGGCTGATTTCTCATGTCCCTTCGGTCACGTGGCCCCAATTGGCCAACACACCGCTTCCCCTTCTTGTCCCTATCTCCTCCCATCGTGAGTGCAATCACACATTTTTCTTATCAGCCCGAGTCATCCTTCTCTATTCCTTTTCATAGATGTCCCCTTCATATCGCACGGGTGATGGTTTTCTCCCTCCCCCGTCGTAAACATTGTGAGAGTTGTATAGATGTACCTTCCCACACACTACATGCAAACTTTGTGGAACATGCTCCCCATTCTTCTCAAGAAAATGTGAGGGAAAGGAGTTCCTCCCTGGTCGATGGTTGTGTTGGAAACATGCCCTAGAGGCAATAATAAAGTGGTTATTATTTTATTTCCTTATTCATGATAATTGTTTATTATCCATGCTATAATTGTATTGGTTGGAAACTAAAATACATGTGTCGGTACATAGACACCACAGTGTCCCTACTATGCCTCTACAAGACTAACTCGTTGATCAAATATGGCTAAGGTTTCCTAGCCATAGACGTGAGTTTTCATTTGATAACGGGATCACATCATTAGGAGAATGATGTGATGGACAAGACCCAAACCTTAAGCATAGTGTTTGATCATATCCACTTTACTGCTATTGCTTTATGCATGTCAATGTATGTGTCCCTATGACCATGAGATCAGGCAACTCACTGACAACAGAGGGATGCCGTGTGCGTATCAAACATCACAACATTACGGGTGATTATAAAGGTGCTCTATAGGGATCTGCAAGGGTGTGTGTTGAGTTGGCATGGATCAAGACTGGGATTTGTCACTCCATGTGACGAAGAGGTATCTCGGGGCCCACTCGGTAATACATCATCATAATAAGCTTGCAAGCAATGTGAATAAGTAGTTATTTATGAGATCTTGTATTACGAAACGAGTAAATAGACGTGCCGATAACGAGATTGAATTAGGTATAGAGATACCGATGATCGAATCTCGGGCAAGTAAGTTACTGATGGACAAAGGGAACTCCATACGGGATTATCTAAATCCTTGGCTTCATGGTTCGACCGATAAAGATCTTCGTAGAATATTGTAACGTCCCAAATTTCCAATTTGGAATTTTATTGCATTAGAGCATCTTGCATATCATATTTTATTTGCATAATTGCTTATCCTAAAAATTCTAAGCAACTCAAGGACCCTTGGAGAGAGTTGGGAATTTTTTTGTCATATTGGGATTTTCTCAAATAACGGAAAGAGGATCATTGGTTTTTAATTATTTTTCTCTTCAAATATTTCGTATATAAAAATATGAGAGAGGGGATAAAATGACTTTCCCAAATTTTATAAATATTTGAGAGGAAATATTAAAGCAATTTTTTTTGGATTTTATTTGTTATTTTATTGGATTTACGAAAATACGCGTTTTTTAAAATAATATTTCGGCCTTTTAGAAATGTCCACGTTGTAGGGCTCATTTTTAGGAGTCCTGCAAAATTTGTTTCATCGAAATCGGAGTTCGTATGGACTTCCGTTTTAATTTTCTATCTCGTCCGATTTAAAAAAAACGAACCGGACCCAAAGGCCTTTATAAGCCGCCCCCCCTACTCACAAACACTAGCCGCCGCCCGCCGCCGGTCGCTGGAGCACGCCGCCCGAGGTAGAAATATATATATATATATATATATATATATATATATATATATATATATTCTTTTTCAGATTTGTATTTTCGGTTTATTTAATTAACGGACGTTCGTCCGTACGTTCGTTTTAACGAACACTGTTCGTTAATTAATTTCAGACGACGAACGTTTGTTCGTCCGTCTCTTCGTTAGATTTATTTTCTGGGATTTTCCGCGATTAATTTCGATCGCGATTCCTCATCCGAATTTCGTTTTAGTATAACTTTTCGCTCGTTTATTAGAATCAGGTGATTCAAACGCCCAGATTTTCGTCACAAAAATCTATTTTCGACTAATCCCCTTGCACAAGATTTTTATAAATAAAATTTTGACTTTAGTCCAGATTAGTAAATGAATCTCGTTTCTTTCGAAGTTTGAGTTTCGTTGATCCGTTTGATTTGATTCTTTTCGCAAACCGGAGTTCTTTACTTGAACTTTCTGGTTAGATCTTATTCGATTTTACCTGTGCATCTATATTGTTGCTTATGTGTGCTATTGTTTGTTGCGATAGAATACCCAGATTGTGAAGCGTGCTACTACGAGTCCCTAGGTTTTGTGGATCATCAGCAAGGCAAGTAACACTTTGATCATATCCCTTATTACCCAGTTTTATTGCATTAGATCCACCCTCACACATTGCATGGTTAGGATCTAATTAACATGTGGGTATTGGGAAGTAGATACAGAGATAGAACCTATTACCTGTTTACTATTAAACTTTGGGAGTTACTTCTACGTTATGCTATTATTACTTTGCTATGCTCGTAGACGTTATTGAGTGAGTGATTTCTATGACAGATGTGAGTATTGTTAATTAAAGGTTAACTTAACGTGGCTACTTAAATACACATCTGGGTGGATTGCTTGAGGCACCCTGGAATCCCCAGTGGCTGTCAGGATATCCCGGGGGAACCGTGTGATCATCCTAAGGTCCACCACCCAGCTTCAAAGGGATCATAAGACTATTCATACATGAAACTTACGTGTGCAGCCGCAAGCTATTATGGGCTCTAGCATAGTTGAGAAAGTTGTGTAAAGCTCTCAAAGTGGTAGACTAGCAGATGTATAGGGTATAGGTGGTACGGTCTACCAAGAAGTAGAGAGTTAATGCTTCAGAAAGACTGTGTCTCGAATCTCCGACAATGGATGTATTTCGAGTCTTGTGGGAAAAGTGCACAACCTCTGCAGAGTGTAAAACTAATCATGATTAGCCATGTCCCCGGTTATGGACATCTTGAGTATCTGGTTCTTGGATTTTCATGTGTATCTCAACACTCTAAATTAATTTGCGGGTTAATGATGATTATTTTTGGGTTTGAGTTGGAGGAACCTTCTTATTGTTTAATAACTAATAACGTAGTTAAATAAACTTTGTTCCACTTATAGGTAGAAATTTGGCTTTCTGCAAAACTGTTAACCATAGAGCTTTCCACCAGCCAAATACGCATGTAGATAGAGCTTTTATTTCTGTTCACTCTCTATGTGTTACCTTGCCAGCATATTCCATGTGCTGACCCATTTCGGGCTGCAACGTTCATGTTGCAGACTTTTTAGATATCGAGTAAGCGCCATAGGTCGTTGTTTTGCACTCAGCTATGCCGTTGGAGTTGATGGACCTACTTTATCTTACAAGCCTTCCATTGTTATCATTTTTAGATGGCCTTAGGCCATATTATTGTAATAAGTTCTCTTTGAGACATTTGTTGTAATATGTGTGTGATTTCTAGTCTGTTATAATACCCATCGAAGTACTGTGCGTGTCGGCATACCGATCCAGGGATGACACAGATGCATCGTGACTGGACTGATTGAGGTCTGGTCGCTATAGAGATGGTATCAGAGCACACGTTGACTGTAGGACACGACCACTAAGCTAAAACCATAGGTCACTCCTCTCTTCTCATTTTCTGACTCCTCTCCCCTTTCAAATCTATAGGATGGTGGATAAAAGGAGCAAGTTTACTCAATCGGATGAGGACACACCTTTTGGAAGACACTTGAAGGAAGCCACTAAGTACCTGAACATCGGACTACCAAGCTTCACCGGGACATTCATCGCCACCCTACCAGAAGCGGAGCGTTGGAAGATTCGAGTTCAAGTTTCAGGAAGGACGTTCATGCTAGTCACTAATCCCATAGAGTTTTCCTTTAATGCACCAACCTGGGGCATAGGAAAGAGCATGGCAGCCTAAATTACCATGGGACGCATTGTAGAAGTTTATCACCAGGATCTCGAAGATACTATCTACCATATTTGTGGACACTGAGACGACCAGGGTGAGATAGTCATCACCAGGAGGGACAGATCCATTGCCTCTTATATCCAGGAATTGAACCAGCACATTCGACTCCAAGAGAATCAGATGTATGAGAGTATGGATACTTTACATAAGGCAATGACGAGGATCAAGGAGCTGGAGGAAGAACTCAAGTCTACATGAGATGGCTACGAGGAGGAGATGACGACACTTGTGGAGAAGAATGACGATTTGATTAAGAAGCTAGAAGTCTTCATGACGGAGACCAAGATAGGAGGAGATGAAGATGTTCCCCCTAGCCCAAAGAGCTTCATCATCATCGACGACACCGACTCCGACCCTGATGAAAAAGATGATGACTACGTTGCTGAAGCTGGAGCAGATATCATGGAGTCTTCCGCCGATCAAAACTTCTAGTCGACCACCATATCAGTAGCAGTATTTCCCCATGTAAATATTAGTTGAGAACTTTTGTGAACGTTAGATAGATCATTTGTATGCTCTTGTTTAAAATTGATTGAGTGATATGATTGTGTTTGTCTCATGAGCATAGGGGTAGTGTTTTCTCTTTAGACCTCACTCTATTCTATTTTCTCATCTTTTCTAAACCCCTCAGATGGCACCTCCAAGATGTGAACCCGAATTTGCTTTCCCGCGAGAGATCACCCAATTGATCTAGCAGCAGAATGCCCTGATGCAGATCCTAGTCCAGAATCAGAATCAAGGGAACAACAACAACAACCCTCCGCCACCACCACCACCTGTTGATCACTTAGCCCGTTTCTTAAGGCTAAATCCGCCGGTGTTCTCTAGTAGCACCGAGCCGATTGTTGTAGATGATTGGCTCCGGAAGATTGGAAGGGAGTTAACCACAACAGGATGCTCAGACGCGGAAAGAGTGCGTTTTGCCGCACATCAGCTAGATGGACCCGCAACATCATGGTGGGAGAATTTCACAGCCACTTACCCCGTTGACACTGTCACATGGGAGCAGTTTCAGCAAGCTTTTCGCACCGCCCATGTTTCAGCAGGAGCTATGGCCATGAAGAAGCGTGAGTTTCGCAACTTACGCCAAGGAGGGCGCCCAGTTGGCCAGTATGTGGAGGAATTTAGCAAGCTAGCACGTTATGCCCCTAATGACATTGCTACAGATGCCGCTAAATAGGAGAAGTTCCTGGAAGGTCTAAATGATGAGCTGAGCATGCAGTTGATGGTGGCAACCTTCAACAACTACCAGGAGTTGGTAGACAAAGCTCTCATGATTGAAGGGAAGCAGCAGCAGATTGACAATCGCAAGAGAAAGTATGGACAAGGGAGGTTAGATTCTGGAGCTCAGCAGAAGCCCCGTTTTACTCCGAACTCGGGAGGGCACATTCACCACAACCATGGGGGAAATCATTCCCATGGAGGGGGTTCGCAAAATCATAGTGGCCCCAGGAATGCGAATGGTAATGGAGGAAGCAATGGACAGAACCATTCCACCCCAACAACGCCTGCCAAGAAGGATCTAAGTCACATTACTTGTTTCAAGTGCGGGAAGAAGGGACATTACGCCACCGAGTGTCCCGAAGCAAAGAATGGGAATGACAATGACAGCTCTTGGAAGAAGGCCAACCCTTTCAACAGGGGACAAGTGAACCACGTTAGCGTGGAGGAGGTTGAAGCACAACCTGATGCAGTAGTAGGTAAGTTTCTGGTTAAGTCATTTACTGCAATTATCCTTTTCGTACCTGGTGCATCGCATTCATACATATCAAGGGGATTTGTGGATAAGTATAACCTGCCAACCCAAGCCCTTAGGTCACCCATGTTAGTAACCTCGCCAGGAGTAGAATATATGGCTAGACTAAGGTGTGATCGGATACCTTTGAGGATGGGTAATTACGTGTTTCCCTCAGACCTAATAGTATTGGAGTCACAAGGAGTGGATGTAATATTAGGTATGCATTGATTATCGAAGTATGGAGGGAACATTGACTACGCCAGTAAGTCGATTTTACTCACCACCCCGGAAGGAAGAAGGATTAAATATGTATCCTAGCATATACCGAAGAGGACTCGAGTAAATTCCTTATCAGGAGTTGTACAGGAGGAAGTACCAGTGGTGAAGGATTTCCCTGATGTATTTCCAGAGGAGTTGCCAGGCATGCCACCAGATATAGACATTGAGTTTTTGATTGAGCTTTTGCCAGGCACAGGACCAATATCCAAGAGACCATATCGGATGCCTGCAAAGGATTTGGAAGAAATTAAGAAGCAGATTAAGGAGTTACTGGATAAAGGCTATATTCACCCAAGTTCGTCACCTTGGGGATCACCAGTACTTCTAGTGGAGAAGAAGGATGGATCATAGAGGATGGTTGTTGATTATCAAGGGCTGAATGAAGTGACAATTAAGAACAAGTATCCACTGCCGATGATCAATGATTTGTTTGATCGTTTGCAAGGAGCTAAGGTATTTTCCAAGATCGATCTGCGATCAGGATACCACCAGCTGAAGATTCGAGAGCAGGATATACCTAAAACAACTTTTACCACGAGGTATGGGCTATATGAGTATACTGTTATGTCATTTGGTCTGACCAATGCACCTGCCTATTTCATGAACATGATGAACAAGGTATTTATGGAGTTATTGGACAAGTTCGTCGTGGTGTTCATTGATGATATTCTGGTCTTCTCGAAGAATGAGGAGGAGTATGAAGAGCATTTGCATTTGGTACTTAAGAAACTCAGAGAACATCAGTTATATGCCAAGTTCAGCAAGTGTGAGTTTTGGTTGAAGGAAGTTGGTTTCCTCGGACACGTTATATCCGGAGAAGGAATAGCAGCAGACCCCGCCAAAGTTGACACTGTGACAACCTGGGAATCCCCCACAACAGTTAGAGAGATCCAGAGTTTTCTTAGACTCGCAGGATACTACCGGAGGTTCATTGAGAATTTCTCAAATATTGCAAAGCCCATGACAGAGTTGCTGAAGAAGGACACCAAGTTCAATTGGACTGAGGAATGTGAAGCCAGTTTCCAGGAGTTGAAGAAACGCTTGGTTACAGCCCCAGTGTTGATTCTTCCAAATCAACGCAAGGATTATCAAGTGTATTGCGACGCTTCTCGTGGAGGACTCAGGGGAGTGCTGATGCAGGAGGGAAGAGTTGTTTCGTATGCTTCACGACAACTTAAACCCCATGAGTTGAACTATACTACTCACGATCTGGAGTTAGCAGCCGTAGTGCATGCACTGAAGACGTGGAGACAATTTCTCATTGGAAACCATTGTGAAGTATACACGGATCACAAGAGTTTGAAGTATATCTTCACTCAGAAGGAGTTGAATCTCAAACAAAGGAGATGGTTGGAACTCATCAAGGATTATGAGATGAGATTGCACTATCATCCCGGAAAGGAAAATGTAGTAGCCGATGCGTTAAGCGGCAAGAGTCATGTCAATACACTCATAACCAAAGGATTGCCCGAGGAGTTGGCCGAAGATCTTCGCGAGCTATGCTTGGAGATAGTTCCGAAGGGTTATGTAGCAGCATTGGAAACTCAGTCTACCCTGATGAGTAAGATTAGAGAAGCTCAGAAGTCTGACAGAGAGGTTTTCGAGATAAAGGAAAGAATGAGCAAGGGAAAGGCCAAAGGATTTCATGAGGATGAGCACGATACCTTATGGTTTGAGGATCGCGTATATGTGCCCAATGACCCTCAGATCAGGAAGTTGATTCTGTAGAAGGCACTAGATTTGCCGTATTCGATTCACCCAGGAAATACCAAGATGTATCTAGATTTGAAAGAAAGTTTCTGGTGGACTGGAATGAAGAAGGATATTGCGGAGTGTGTGGCAGTTTGTGATGTTTGTCAGAGAGTGAAGGCAGAGCATCAGAAGCCAGCAGGATTGCTACAACCATTGCCGATACCTGAATGGAAGTGGGACAAGCTAGGCATGGATTTCATCACGGGATTACCCTGAACGTGTTTAGGCTATGACTCAATTTGGGTTGTAGTCGACCGTTTGACGAAGGTAGCTCATTTCATCCGAGTAAAGACTACTTACAACAGTGCTAAGTTGGCGAAGATATACATGACCAGGATCGTATGTCTGCATGGAGTTCCGAGAGACATTGTATCAGATAGAGGAACCCACTTTACCTCAAAGTTCTGGAATTAGTTGCACGAAACCTTGGGAACCAGGCTAGAGTTCAGTACAACCTTTCATCCACAGACAGATGGACAGACCGAGAGAGTCAACCAGATTCTGGAGGACATGCTGAGAGCTTGTGCACTAGATTATGGATCTAGTTGGGACGACAATTTTCCATACGCACAGTTCTCCTACAACAGCAGCTATCAAGCGAGTTTAATGATGGCCCCTTTCGAAGCTTTGTACGGGAGAAGGTGCAGGACACCGTTGTTATGGGACGAAGTTGGAGACCGTCAGCTGTTCGGACCAGATTTGATTAAGGAATATGAAGAAAAGGTTAAGTTGATTCGTGATAGACTGAAGGTAGCCCAGTCCATACAGAAGAGCTATGCAGATTCAAAACGCAAGGAGACAGTTCATGAAGTTGGAGACAGAGTTTATCTTCGCGTGTCCCCACTTCGAGGAGTTAAGCGTTTGGAGTTAAAGGAAAATTAGCACCACGTTTTGTGGGACCATACAAAGTTCTGGAACGTATGGGAGAAGTTGCTTACAAGTTGGAATTGCCGGAAGGATTGTCGGGAGTTCACGATGTCTTCCATGTTTCCCAGTTGAAAAAGTGCCACACAGAGATGGCCGATATTCCTCTAAGAGATACAGTACCACTCGAAGCAATTCAGTTGGATAGTGATTTGACCTACGAGGAGAAACCAGAGAAGATTCTCGAGTATGCCAGCCAAGTCACACACAACAAGGTTATCAAGTTCTGCAAAGTTCAATGGAGCCACCATACCGAGGAAGAAGCCACCTCGGAACGAGAGGAGGATCTACGGAAAGATCACCCACACCTATTTTCTAGCCAACCCGAATCTCGACGGCGAGATTCATCATAAGGGGGTAGGTTTGTAACATCCCAAATTTCCAATTTGGAATGTTATTGCATTGGAGCATCTTGCATATCATATTTTATTTGCATAATTGCTGATCCTAAAAATTCATAGCAACTCAAGGACCCTTGGAGAGAGTTGGGAATTTACTTATTTTCATATTGGGATTTCTCAAATAATGAAAAGAGGATCATTGGTTTTTAATTATTTTTCTCTTCAAATATTTCATATATAAAAATATGAGAGAGGGGATAAAATGACTTTCCCAAATTTTAGAAATATTTGAGAGGAAATATTAAAGCCAAATAATAAAAAAAATTGGATTTTTTGCTATTTTATTGGATTTACGAAAATACGCGTTTTTCAAAATATTATTTCAGCCTTTTAAAAATGTCCACGTTGTAGGGCTCATTTTTAGGAGTCCGGCAAAATTTGTTTCATCGAAATTGGAGTTCGTATAGACTTCCGTTTTCATTTTCTATCTCGTCCGATTAAAAAAAACGAACCGACCCTGGAGGCCTTTATAAGCCGCCCGACCCCCCTGCGCACAATCCCTAGCCGCCGCCCGCCGCCGCCGATCAACGCAGGGCGCCGCCACTCGCCGGAGCACGCTCGCCCGAGGTAGAAATATATATATATATATATATATTTTCTTTTTTAGATTTTTTTGGTTTATTTAATTAACGGACGTTCGTTTTAATGAACATTGTTCGTTAATTAATTTCAGTGACGAACGTTCGTTCGTCGGTCAGTTCGTCAGATTTATTTTCTGGGATTTTCTGCGATTAATTTCGATCGCGATTCCTGATCTGATTTTCGTTTTAGTACAACGTTTTGCTCGTTTATCGGAATCAGGTGATTCAAATGCCTATATTTTCGTCTTGAAATTCTCTTTCCGATTAATCCACTTGCACAAGATTTTTATAAATAAAATTTTGACTTTAGTCCAGATTAGTAAACAAATCTCGTTTCTTTCGCATTTTGAGTTTCGTTGAACCGTTTGATTTGATTCTTTTTGCAAACCAGAGTTCTTTACTTGAACTTTCTGGTTAGATCTTATTCGATTTTACCCGTGCATATATATTGTTGCTTATGTGTGCTATTGTTTGTTGCGATAGAATACCCGGATTGTGAAGCGTGCTACTACGAGTCCCTAGGTTTTGCGGATCATCAGCAAGGCAAGTAACACTTTGATCATATCCCTTATTACCCAGATTTATTGCATTAGATCCACCCACACACGTTGCATGGTTAGGATCTAATTAACATGTGGGTATTGGGAAGTAGATACAGATGTAGAACCTATTACCTGTTTACTATTAAACTTTGGGAGTTACTTCTACGTTATGCTATTATTACTTTGCTATGCTCGTAGACGTTATTGGGTGAGTGATTTCCATGACAGATGTGAGTATTGTTAATTAAAGGTTAACTTAAGGTGGCTACTTAAATACACATTTGGGTGGATTGCTTGAGGCACCCTGGAATCCCCAGTGGCTGTCAGGATTTCCCGGGGGAACCGTGTGATCATCCTAAGGTCCGCCACCCAACTTCAAAGGGATCATAAGACTATTCATACATGAAACTTACGTGTGCAACCACAAGCTATTATGGGCTCTAGCATAGTTGAGTAAGTTGTGTAAAGCTCTCGAAGTGGTAGACTAGGAGATGTAGAGGGTATAGGTGGTACGGTCTACCCAGAAGTAGAGAGTTAATGCTTCAGAAAGACTGTGTCTCCAATCTCCGACCATGGATGTATTTCGAGTCTTTTGGGAAAAGTGCACAAACTCTGCAGAGTGTACAAACTAATCATGATTAGCCGTGTCCCCGTTATGGACATCTTGAGTATCTGGTTCTTGGATTTTCATGTGTATCTCAACACTCTAAATTAATTTGCGGGTTAATGATGATTATTTTTGGGTTTGATTTGGAGGAACCTTCTCATTGTTTAATAACTAACAACTTAGTTAAATAAACTTTGTTCCACTTATAGGAAGAAATTTGGCTTTATGCAAAACTGTTAACCATAGAGCTTTCCACTAGCCAAATATGCATGTAGATAGAGATTTTATTTCTGTTCAGTCTCTGTGTGTTACCTTGCCAGCATATTCCATGTGTTGACCCGTTTAGGGATGCAAAGTTCATGTTGCAGACTTTTCAGATAACGAGTAAGCGCCATAGGTCGTTGTTTTGCACTCAGCTATGTCGTTGGAGTTGGTGGACCTACTTTATCTTCCAAGCGTTCCGCTGTTATCATTTTTAGATGGCCTTAGTCCATATTATTGTAATAAGTCCTCTTTGACACATTCATTGTAATATGTGTGTGATTGCTACTCTGTTATAATACCCATCGAAGTACTGTGCGTGCCAGCATACCGATCTAGGGATGACACAGATGCATAGAGACTGGACTGATTGAGGTCTGGTCGCTACAAATATGTTGGAACAAATATGGGAATCCAGGTCCCGCTATTGGTTATTGACCGTAGTGGTGTTTCGGTCAGGTGTGCATAGTTCTCGAACCCGCAGGGTCTGCACACTTAACGTTCGGTGACGATATAGATGTAGTTGAGTTATTGTGTTGGTAACTGAAGGTTGTTCGGAGTCCTGGATGAGATCCTGAACATTATGAGGAGCTCTGGAATGGTCCGAAGGTAAAGATTTATATATAGCAAAGTGGTATTCGGGTTCCAGAAAAGTTTCGAGTTTTTCGGTATTGTACACGGAGTGCTGAAAGGGTTCCGGGGGTCCACCGGGAGGGGCCCACCCACCCCGAGGGCCACATGGGCCTAAGATGTGGCGCACCAGCCCTTGGTGGGATGGGAATCCAACCCCTAAAGGTCCAATGCGCCCAAGGGTAGGTGGACGAGGTGCTTTGGGGAGGGAGGAGTCCTCCCTTTGGGCACCCACCTCCGTTGTGGGAGGTGGACTCCTCCCCTCTTGGCCGCCCAGCCCTCCCTTGGAGGGGAGCCAAGGCTGCATCCTACCTACCCCTTCCTCCTATAAATAGATAGGGAGAGGGAGGCATCCAACAAACCAAGCCTTGGTGGCTGATACGTCTCCAACGTATCTATAATTTTTTATTGTTCCATGCTATTATATTATCAGCTTGGGATGTTTTATATGCATTTATATGCTATTTTATATAATTTTTGGGACTAACCTGTTAACTCAATGCCCAATGCCAGTTTCTGTTTTTTCCTTGTTTTTGACCTTTTTCAGATAAGAATATTAAATGGAGTCCAAACGGAATAAAACATTCAGGATGATTTTTTTCCATAACAGAAGAGATCCAGAAGACTTGAGAACCAAGGCACAGGGCCACGAGCCCCCTAGGCGCGCCCCAGGGGGGCGCCTTGCAGGCTCGTGGGCCCCCCGTGCCTCCTTTTCCCTACCTCTTTCGCCTATAAATTCCAAAAATCCCCAAAACCAACACAGAGAGCCAGGAAAATACTTTTCCGTCGCCGCAAGTTTATGTTTCCGCGAGATCCCATCTGGGGACCGTTCCAGTGCCCTGCTGGAGTGGGATCCGGACACGGAGGGCTTATTCATCAACACCATTGCCTCTCCGATGATGCGTGAGTATTTCACCACAGACCTTCGGGTCCATAGCTAGTAGCTAGATGGCTTCTTCTCTCTCTTGGATCTTCAATACAAAGTTCTCCATGATCTTCATGGAGATCTATCCGATGTAACTTTCTTTTGCGGTGGGTTTGTCGAGATCCGATGAATTGTGGATTTATGACCAGATTATCTATGAATATTATTTGAGTCTCCTCTGATTTCTTATATGCATGATTTCGTATCCTTGTAATACTTTTCGAGTTATGGGTTTCGTTTGGCCAACTTCATCTATAATTCTTGCAATGGGAGAAGTGCTTGGTTTTCGGTTCATACCGTGCGATGTCCTCACCTAGTGATAGAAGGGGTAGCGAGGCACGCATCGTGTTGTTGCCATCAAGGGTAAAAAGATGGGGTTTATATCATATTGCATGAATTTATCCCTCTACATCATGTCATCTTGCTTAAGGTGTTACTCTGTTTGTCATGAACTTAATACACTAGATACATCCTGGATAGCGGTCGATGTGTGGATTAATAGTAGTAGATGCAGAAAGTATTGGTCTACTTGTCTCGGACGTGATGCCTATATGTATGATCATTGCCTTAGATATCGTCATGACTTTGCGCGATTCTATCAATTGCTCGACAGTAATTCGTTCAACCACCGTAATACTTGCTATCATGAGAGAAGCCTCTAGTGAACACTATGGCCCCCGAGTCTATTTTACACATTATATATTCAGATCTACATACAAAAATACCAAAAATACCTTGCTGCACTTTTATTATTTATTTATATTTACATATTATCACTATCAGATCTCACCTTGCAAGTAATCGTAAAGGGATTGACAACCCCTTTATCGCGTTGGGTGCAAGTTTGTTTGTTCTTGCGCAGGTGCCTTGGTGCCTCATCTTGATACTCATACTGGATTGATACCTTGTTTCTCAAACTAAGGGAAATACTTATCTCTACTTTGCTGCATCACCCTTTCCTCTTCAAGGGAAAAACCAACGCAATCTCAAGAAGTAGCAGGAAGAATTTTTGGCGCCGTTGCCGGGAAGTATTCAAGTGAAGCATATCTACCAAGTACCTATCGCAAACTCATCTCTTGCATTTACATTATTTTCCATTTGCCTCTCATTTTCCTCTCCCCCACTTCTAAAACAAAATTTACAAAAATATTTGCATGTCTTTATTTTTCCTTTTTCGTTCGCCCCTTTCTTTCGCGTACTTTCTGTTTGCTTGTGTGGGTTAGTGTACTTATCCTTATGGCTAGTCCTATCGCTATGATCATTACTCCCGAGAGCGATGTTCTTAACTTTAAACAAAATGAGGGAGAAAACTTAAAAGATGCTTGGTATAGAATTTGCAATGCTCAGAATAGATCTACTCGTAAGCAATCTACTACCGTTCTACTTCACAATTTTTATGTGGGTATTTCCCCTTGGAATAGGTATGTTCTTGACACCATCATAGGCGGAAATTTCTTGGGTAGCCATACCTTTGATTCGTATGGTGCTTTAATAAATTTGGTAGGCTCACCCCCACTCATGGTTAATGGAACTACTTTAACTTTGGAACATGTGATGCGTAGGCTGGATATTATTGAAAATAAAGTTGCTACGATAGAACTCATTGAAAATTTGGATAGAAAGATCCACAATCAAATCACTCAATATGGATCCAAGGTGGGAATGATTTTGAAAAATTTAAAGGAGAAGGAACCCATAGTTAACGAAAAACTAGATCATGATTCCGCTAGAATTGGCAAACTAGAGGATGTTATAACCAACTTGGGTTCCTCTTTTGCTGCTGTTCAGAACACACCAAATTTTGCCCACAATAAGGACACTAAGCTTGTTTATCTTCCTAAAAACAATGGTGAACCATCTAGTAAGAGAGATGAAGATCTTAAAATGTTGAGTGTTCACCCTACCTATCTTGATATCTTAAAAAAACCTATCACCACTAATGACTATCTTTGTTGCCTATCTAGGAGTATAATTATTGATAAAATTAAATAACTCCCTAGTAATGATGATGGTATGAGTGGTTTGAGCACTAAATATGACAATACTTGATTCTATTGCCTTACACCTAGCTAAGGGCGTTAAACAATATCGCTTGTTGGGAGGCAACCCAATGAATAAATGTATTTTTGCTTTTTTACTTTATGTTTTGTTGAGTCCACACCATCATGATTCTGTTATGATTGTGTTTTTTATGTTTTAATTAGTGTTTGTGCCAAGTAGAACCTTTATGATTAGTTTTGGTGATAGTTGTTTAATCATGCTCAAAAAAGACAAAAACTTTGTGCTCACGATTTTTTTTTTAGTTTATATCTAGAAAGAGCTTTTGAGTTGATTCTTTTTTCTGCTGATGGATATGCAAATTTCACTAATTTTCATAATTGTTTCGGAATTTTTGGGACAGCAGAGGTATACGGAATATACAGATTGCTACAGACTGTTCTGTTTTTGACAGATTATGTTTTTGTTGTGTTGATTGCTTATTTGATGAAACTATGGTTAGTATCGGGGGGTACGGGCCATGGAGAAGTGAGAATACAGTAATATAACATCAATCTAAATGGAAATTAAGTTTACTACAATACCTAAAAAGTTGGTGGTTTGTTTTCTTATGCTAATGATATCACGAGTTTCTGTTTAAGTTTTGTGTTGTGAAGTTTTCAAGTTTTGGGTGATGTTCTTATCGATAATGGAATAAAGAGTGGAAAGAGTCTAAGCTTGGGGATGCCCAAGTCATCCCAAGTCAAATTCAAGGAAAGCAAATAGCCTAAGCTTGGGATGCCCCAAGAAGGCATCCCCTCTTTTGTCTTCAATCCATCGGCAACATTACTTGGAGCTATATTTTTATTTACCACATGATATGTGTTTTGCTTGGAGCGTCGTGTATTATAGGAGTATTTGCCTTTGGTTTATCACAATCATCCTTGCTGCACACCTTTTGAGAGGGACATGCACTCATCGTGAATTTGTTAGAATGCTCAATGGGCTTCACTTATATCTTTTGAGTTAGGAAATTTAGCTCGCATGTGCTTCACTTATTTATTTTGAGCTAGATAATTTTGCTCCCATGAGCTTCACTTATATCTTTTGAGCTAGATAATTTTTGTCTAGTGCTCCACTTAAATCTTTGTAGAGCACGGCGGTGTCATATTTTGTAGAAATAAAAACTCTCGATCTTCACTTATATCATTTTGAGAGCGCTCTCTCTAAGTAACTTGGTAATTTGCGTGTGTTATGAAATTAGTCCTAAATATGATAGGCATCCGAAGAGGATATAATAAAAACTTTCATATTCAAGTGCATTGATTAGTAAGAGAAGTTTGATTCCTCACAATTAGTTTTGAGATATGGATATGGTAATATTAGAGTTATGATAGTAGGGTGTTGTGAATCTAGAAATACTTGTGTTGAGGTTAGTGATTCACGTAGCATGCACGTATGGTGAACCGCTATGTTATGAAGTCGGAGCATAATTGATTTATTGATTGCCATCCTTTGTGTGGCGGTCAGGATCACGAGATGGTTAACTCCTACCAACCTTCCCCTAAGAGTAACCGTTTAGCACTTTGTTTCGACTACTAATAAAACTTTTGCAGTAAGTATATGAGTTATTCATGACTAACGTGAGTCCATGGTATAGATGTACTCTCACCCTTCCACCATTGCAAGCCTCTCTAGTGCCGCGCAACTTTCGCCGGTGCACAAAACCACCATATACCTTCCTCAAAATAGCCACCATACCTACCTATTATGGCATTTTCATAGCCATCCCGAGATATATTGCCATGCAACTCCCACCGTTCCGTCTCATGACATGCGCCATCACTTTCATATTGCCATTGCATGATTGTAAGATAGCTAGCGAGATGTTTCAACGTCATACGCTAAGCTAGATCGTTGCACATCCCGGTACACTGCCGGAGGCATTTCATATAGAGTCATTATTGTTCTAAGTATCGAGGTGTAAGTAAATAAAAGGTGATGATCATCATTATTAGAACACCGTCCCATCTGAGGAAATAATAAAAGAGGCCAGCGAAGCCCCAAAAAAAGAGGCCAAAGATCCCAAACAAAAAAATGAGAGAAAAAGAGAGAAGGGACAATGGTACTATCTTTTTCCACACTTGTGCTTCAAAATAGCACCATGTTCTTCATGATAGAGAGTCTCTTGTTTTGTCACTTCCATATACTAGTGAGAATTTTCATTATATAACTTGGCTTGTATATTCCAATGATGGGCTTCCTCAAAATTTCCCTAGGTCTTCGTGAGCAAGCAAGTTGGGTGCACACTCACTAGTGTTTATTTTTTAGCTTTCATACACTTATAGCTCTAGTGCATCCGTTGCATGGCAATCCCTACTCATTCACATTGATATCTATTGATGGGCATCTCCATAACCCATTAATACGCCGAGTCGATGTGACCATCTCCTCCTTTTTGCGTCACAACCTCCACCACACTCTATTCCACCTATAGTGCTATATCCATGGCTCACGCTCATGTATTGCATGAGAGTTGAAAAAGTTTGAGAAAGTAAGAGTGCGGAAACAATTACTTGGCCAATACCAGGGTTGTGCATGATTTAAATTCGTTGTGTGGGGATGATGGAGCATAGCCAGACTATATGATTTTGTAGGGATAAATTTCTTTGGCCTTGTTATTTCAAAAGTTCATGATTACTTTGCTAGTATGCTTGAAGTATTATTGTTTTCATGTCAATATTAAACTATTGTGTTGAATCTTATGGATCTGAACATTCATGCCACAATAAAGAAGTTACAAAGAACAAATATGTTAGGTAGCATTCCACATCAAAAATTCGGTCTTTATCACTTCCCTACTCGAGGACGAGCCGGAGTTAAGCTTGGGGATGCTTGATACGTCTCCAACGTATCTATAATTTTTGATTGTTCCATGCTATTATATTATCAACTTGGGATGTTTTATATGCATTTATATGCTATTTTATATCATTTTTGGGACTAACCTATTAACTCAGTCCCAGTGCCAGTTTGTGTTTTTGACCTTTTTCAGATAAGATTATTAAACGGAGTCCAAACGGAATAAAACCTTCGGGATGATTTTTTTCCATAATAGAAGAGATCTAGAAGACTTGAGAACCAAGGCAGAGGGCCACGAAGGAGGCCACGAGCTCCCTAGGCGCGCCGGGGGGGGCGCCTAGCAGGCTCGTGGGACCCCCGTGCCTCCTTTGACCTACCTCTTTCGCCTATAAATTCCCAAAAATCCCCAAAACCAACAAAGAGAGCCATGAAAATACTTCTCCGCCGCCGCAAGCTTCCGTTTCCGCGAGATCCCATCTGTGGACCATTCTGGTGCCCTGCCGGAGGGGGATTCAGACATGGAGGGCTTCTTCATCAACACCATTGCCTCTCCGATGATGCGTGAGTAGTTCACCACAGACCTTCGGGTCCATAGCTAGTAGCTAGATGGCTTCTTCTCTCTCTTGGATCTTCAATACAAAGTTCTCCATGATCTTCATGGAGATCTATCTGATGTAACTTTCTTTTGCGGTGTGTTTGTCGAGATCCGATGAATTGTGGATTTATGATCAGATTATCTATGAATATTATTTGAGTCTCCTCCTATTTCTTATATGCATGATTTCGTATCCTTGTAATTCTCTTCGAGTTATGGGTTTCATTTGGCCAACTTGATCTATAATTCTTGCAATGGGAGAAGTGCTTGGTTTTGGGTTCATACCGTGCGGTGTCCTCACCTAGTGACAGAAGGGGTAGCGAGGCACACATCGTGTTGTTGCCATCAAGGGTAAAAAGATGGGGTTTATATCATATTGCATGAATTTTTCCCTCTACATCATGTCATCTTGCTTAAGGCGTTACTCTGTTTGTTATGAACTTAATACACTAGATGCATGCTGGATAGCGGTCGATGTGTAGAGTAATAGTAGTATATGCAGAAATTATCGGTCTACTTGTCTCGGACGTGATGCCTATATGTATGATCATTGCCTTAGATATCGTCATGACTTTGTGCGATTCTATCAATTGCTCGACAGTAATTCGTTCACCCACCGTAATACTTGCTATCATGAGAGAAGCCTCTAGTGAACACTATGTCCCCGGGGTCTATTTTACACATTATATATTCAGATCTACATACAAAAATACCAAAAATACCTTTCTGCACGTTTATTATTTATTTATATTTACATATTATCACTATCAGATCTCACCTTGCAAGTAATCGTAAAGGGATTGACAACCCCTTTATCGCTTTGGGTGCAAGTTTGTTTGTTCTTGCGGAGGTGCCTTGGTGCCTCATCTTGATACTCCTACTGGATTGATACCTTGGTTCTCAAACTGAGGGAAATACTTATCTCTACCTTGCTGCATCACCCTTTCCTCTTTAAGGGAAAAACCAACATAAGCTCAAGAAGTAGCAGTGGCGCCCTCACTCTCTCTCGCTAGATCATTTTCTCCCCCGTCGCGTTGCGGTAGTGCTTTGGGAAGCCCTGCTGAGATCGCACCACCACCACCGCCACCACGTCGTCGTGTTGCCGGAGAACTAAAACTCTACTTCACCATTACTCGTTGGATCGAGGAGGTGAAGGAATCATCGAGATGTACGTGTGCTGAACACGGAGGTGCTGTCCATTCGGCACTTGATCAAGACGTTCGTGATTGGATCGCGGGACGGATTGTGATTGGAATGTGAAGAAGTTCGACTACATCAACCGTGTGTCTCAACGCTTCGATTTAGGAATCTACAAGGGTCAATTGGTGCACTCCCCCTCTCATCGATGTCGATCTCCATAGATTGATTTGGTGAGCGTAGATTTTTTTGTTTCCCATGCGACGTTCCCCAACAGTGACATCATGAGCTAGGTCTATGCGTAGATAACATGCATGAGTAGAACGCAAAAGAGTTTGTGGGCGTTGATGTTTAGATTGCTTACTTCCTTAGTCTTATTTTGATTGGGACGAAGCGACTTGGACCAACCTTACACATCCACGTATGAGAGACCAGTTCCATCGAGTGACATGCAACTTGTTGCATAAAGATGGTTGGCGGGTGTCTGTCTCTCCCACTTCTGTTGAATTGGATTCGACAGAGTCCGTCCTTGTAGAAGGTTAAATAGCAACTTGAATATCACCGTTCTGGCTTTGCGTAGGTAAGAATTGTTCTTGCTAGTCACCCATAGTAGACACATAAAACATGCAACAACAAAGTAGAGGACGTCTAACTTGTTTTTGCAGGGTATGCTTTGATTTGATATGGCGAAATACATGATGAGATATATGTGATGTATGAGATGATCATGTTTTGTATAGATTATGACGACTTGCATGCCGATGATTATGGCAAACGCTAGGAGCCATAGGGTTGTCTTTAATTATTTGTGCCTTTTTGCTTTACTTGATCGCTATGAGTTAGCAATAGTGGTAGAAGCATAGTTGGCGCGATAACCTCAATGGCGCCACGATGATGGAGATCATGGTGTCATGCTGGTGATGATGGAGATCATGTCTGTGCTTTGGAGATGGAGATCCAAAGCACAAGATGATGATAGCCATATCATGTCACTATTATGATTTGCATGTGATGTCAATTCTTTTATGCATCTTATTTTTCTCAGGACGACTGTAGCATTATAAGGTGATCCCTCACTAAAATTTCAAGATGAAATTGTGTTCTATCCAAGTGTGCACCGATGTGAAGGTTCGTCGTTTCAAGCCACCATGTGATGATTGGGTGTGATAGACTCTATGATCGCATATAATGCGTGTAAGCCAGTTTTGCACATGCAGAACACTTGGGTTAAACTTGACGAGCCTAGCATGTACAGACATGGCCTCGGAACAAAAGAGACTCAAAGGTCGAACATGAGTCATATAGTAGATATGATCAACATGGAGATGTTCACTATTGAAACCACCTCATCTCATGTGATGATCATACTTGAGTTGGTGAATTTGGTTGATGTCACACTCACACAACCCGAGGGATGTTAATTTGAGTGGGAGTTCTTAAGTAATATGATTAATTGAACTCATTATCATGAACAATAGTCTAAGCTGTATTTGCAAATTATGTTTTCGATCAATGGCTCGTGCAGTAGTTCCCCTGAATTTTAATGCATTCCTAGAGAAAGATAAGCTGAATGATGATGGACGCAACTTTGCAGACTAGGTCCATAATCTGAGGATTGTCCTCACGGCTTCGCAAAAGGCTTATGTCCTAGATGTGCCGCTTGGTGCGCCACCCCCTCGAGCATTGTCTTTGGATGTTGTGAATGTCTGGCAAACATGTGTTGATGACTACACGATAGTTCAGTGAGCCATGATGTACGGCTTCGAATAAGGACTTCAAAGGCATTTTGAACGTCATGGAGCATATGAGATGTTCGAGGAGTTGAACTTTGTTTTTCAAGCAAATACCCGGATCGAGAGGTATGCTACCTCCTATAAATTCTATGCCCGCAAGAAGGAGGAGAATAGTTCTGTCAGTGAGCACATACTCAGATTGTCTGGGTACTACAACCATTTGACTCAGATGGGAGTTGAGCTTCTACCTGAGACGGTCACTCACAAAGTTCTTCAGTCACTGTCACCTAGCTATAAGGGCTTCATGATGAACTATAATATGCAATGGATGAACAAGTCAGTCTCCAAGCTATTCGTGATGCTGAAAGTCACGGAAGTAGAAATCAAGAAGGAGCATGAAGTGTTGATGGTCCATAAAATCACTAGTTTCAAGAAGGGCAAGGGAAAGAATGGTAACTTCAAGAAGAACGGCGAAGCAGTTGTCGCTCCCCTGAAGAAACCCAAGGCTGGACCCAAGCGTGAGACCGAGTGCTTCTATTGCAAGGGAACTGGCCATTGGAAGCGAAACTGCCCAAGTATTTGGCCGATAAGAAGGCTGGCAACGTCAAAAAATGTATATATGATATACATGTTATTGATGTGTACCTTACTAGCTCTCGTAGTAGTATATGGGTATTTGTCACCAGTTCGGTTGCTCATATTTGTAACTCGAAGCAGGAACTACGGAATAAACGGAGGTTGACAAAGGATGAAGTGACGGTATGCGTGGGAAATGGTTCCAAGGTTGATGTGATATCTGTTAGCACGCTCGCTCTTCGATTACCAAGGGGATTAATGATGAACCTAAATAATTGTTATTTGCTGCCTGCGTTAAGAATGAACATTATATCTACATCTTGTTTAATGCGAGAGGTTACTCATTTAAATCAGAGAATAATGGTTGTTCTATTTATATGCGTAATATATTTTATGGTCATGCACCCAATGTGAATGGTTTGTTCTTGTTGAATCACGATAGCGATGATACACATATTAATAACATTGATGCCAAAAGATGTAGAGTTAATAATGATAGTACCACTTTATTATGGCACTGCCGCTTAGGTTATATTGTTGTAAAACACATGAATAAGCTCCCTGCTGATGGACTTTTGGAGTCACTTGATTTTGAATAACCTGACACATGTGAACCATGCCTCATGGACAAGATGACTAAAACCCCATTTTCTGGTACAATGGAATGAGCAAGTGACTTGTTGGAAATGATACATACAGATGTGTGCGGTCCAATGAGTGTTGAGGCACACAGCGGATATCATTACTTTCTCACCTTCATCGATGATTGGAGCAAACATGGGTGTATTTACTTGATGAAGCAAAATTCTCAAATATTTGAAAAGTCCAAGCAATTTTAGAGTGAAGTTGAGAATCATCGTAACAAGAAGGTTACATTCCTGCAATATGACCGAGGAGAGGAATATCTGAGTTATGAATTTGGCATGCACTTAAGACAATGTGGAATTGTTTCACAACTCATGCCGCCTAGAACACCACAACGCAATGGTGCATCTGAACATCTTAATCGTACTTTATTGGATATGGTACGTCCTATGATCTCTCTTACCGATCTGCCACTATCGTTTGGGGATTATGCATTAGAGATAACTGCATTCACTTTAAATAGGGCTCCATCTAAATCCGCCGAGACGTCACGGTAAGAAATATGGTTTGGAAAGAAAGCTAAGTTGTCATTTCTTAAAGTTTGGGGTTGTGATGCTTATGTCAAAAGGATTCAGCCTGCTAAGCTTGAACTCAAAGCGGATAAATTCATCTCCATAGGATACCCGAAGGAAACAGTTTGTACAACTTCTATTTCAGATCCAAGGGCAAAGTGTTTATCGCTAAGAACATGTCCTTTCTCGAGAAACAGAAATAATTGATTGGGAGGAAGATAGAACTTGATGAGGTTGTTGAATCGTCACTTCAACCATAGAGTAGCACGGCTCAGGAAGATGTTCATGTGGCACCTACATCAGTTGAAGAAGAAGCTAATGATGATGATCATGAAGCTTCTGATCAAGTTACTATCGAACCTCGTAGGTCGAGAAGGACATGTACTGCTCCCGAGTGGTACAATAATCCTATCTTGGAGGCCATATTGTTGGACAACGATGAACCTACGAGCTATGGAGAAGGGATGGTGGGCCTAGATTCTAACAAATGGTTAGAGGCCATGAAATCTGAGATGGGTTCCATGTATGAAAACAAAATGTGGGCTTGGGAAGTATTACCTGAAGGTTTAAAGGCTATTCAGAACAAATGGATCTTTAAGAGGAAGACGTACGCGGACAGTAATGTCACCATCTATAAAGCTCGACTTGTGGAAAACGGGTTTTCACAAGTTCAAGGAGTTGACTACAATGACTTTCTCACCCGTAGTGATGCTTAAGTCCGTTAGAATTATGTTAGCAATAGCTGCATTTTTTCAATTATGAAATTTCACAGATGGATGTTAAAACAACATTCCTTAATTGTTTCCTTAATTAAGAGTTGTATATGATGCAACCGGAAGGTTTGTTGATCCAGAGAATGACAAAGAATGCAAGCTCCAGCTATCCATTTATGGACAGGTGCAGGCATCTCGGAGTTGGAACATTCGCTTTGATGAGGTGATCAAAGCATTTGGGTTTATACAAGTTTATGGAGGAGCTTGTATTGACAAGAAAGTGAGTGGGAGCTCTATATCGTTTCTAATATTATATGTGGATGACATATTGCTGATTGGAAACAATATAGAATTTTTGGAAAGCGTGAAGATATATTTGGACAAGAGTTTTTCAATGAAAGACCTCAGAGAAGTTGCTTAGATATTAGGCATCAAGATCTATAGAGATAGATCGAGACACTTAATAGGACCTTCACAAAGCACATACCTTGACAAGGTTTTGAGAAGTTCAAAATGGATCAGTCCAAGAAGGGGTTCTTGCCTATCCTGCAATGTGTTATGTTGAGTAAGACTCAATTCCCAGCGACTATAGAGGATAGAGAAAAGAGTGTCATCACCTATGCTTCAGCCATATGCTGTATAATGTATGCGATGATGTGCACAAGGCCAGATGTCAGCCTTGCCATAATTATGGCTGGAAGGTTACAAAGTGATCCAGGAGTGGAACACTGCACAACGCTCAAGAATATCCTTAAATACATGAAAAGGACCAAGCAGATGTTTCTCGTTTACGGGGGAGATTAAGAGCTCGCATCATGAAGCTTTCTAGGGATAGAGACTTCCAATTCAAGTTTCTCTTCAAAATATTTTATCATAGCTTCGACGATATGATTGGTAAAGGCCTTGTTTTGGCTATAAGCATGTGGAGAGTTCAACATGGATTGCATCAAAGAAATTCATTCAATCAAGGAGCAACTATCGTAATTGAATTCCTTGAAATCCATGGTAGTAATTTCATTACTACTCAAAGTTTTAACATCTTCTACTCCACTTTTAATGCTTTTAGCATCAAGATAGATGGACTCTGAATCATTGGGGCACTTTTCAACCAAAGTGGATTTATATCCAGCCCCATAGTCATTAGGTTTGACACAAGAAAACAAAGATTCAATGGGAGTCACACCAAGCACTTTAAGATCTTCGTGATTCTCATCACGAGTTTCAGGTTTAGCAGCCATTTTATTGACTAAAGTAGCCTGCTTATCAGAAATCTGGCCTACCAACTTTTCAAGACGAGCAAACTGAGAATTTAGCGCAAGGAATTCTTTGGCCATACCATCAACTTCTCTACTCATAAAAGCCAGAAAAGAATTTTGCTCCTTCAGCTCTCTATGGAAGTAACTGTTGTATTCAAACTTTGTAGACATGAAGCCTTTAACACTAATTTCAATCTCTTCTAACTTCGCATAGTGAGCATCAAAATCCCTTGGTGGGGCCATTCGGGTTTTAGCAGGTAAGCAAGCGGGCAAAGAGTAGGCTAGAAAAAGGACGAACAAAAAGGCGAACGAAAAAGGCAAATTGGTGAAGTGGGGGAGAGGAAAACGAGAGGCAACTGGCAAACAAAGTAAATGCAAGAGATGAGTTTGCGACACCTACTTGGATGAGTTCTTGACTTGGTCTTCCTCCCCGACAACGGCGCCAGAAATTCTTCTGCTGCGGCAACAAAAGTCCTTCCCTGGCGCTTAGGAATTCTTCTTGTTACTTCTCTGGTTTGCGTCAGTTCTTCCCTTGAAGAGGAAAGGGTGATGCAGCACAGGAGCAGTAAGTATTTCCCTCAGTTTGAGAACCAGGGTATCAATCCATAAGGAGGGCCTCGTCAAGTCCAAAGTACCTGCGCAAACACAAACAAGCTTGCACCCAACGCTTCAAAGGGGTTGTCAATCCCTTCAAGATTGTTTGCAAAGTGAGATCTGACGGCGGAAAGTGCAACGAAGTAAAAAGTGTAAGGCTGAAAATATGGTCTGGAGTAGACCGTGGGGGCCATAGTGTTCACTAGAGGCTTCTCTCAAAATAGCAAATATCATGGTGGGTGAACAAATTACTGTCGAGCAATTGATAGAACCGCGCAAAGTCATGACGATATCTAAGGCAATGATCATACATATAGGCATCACGTCCGAGACAAGTAGACCGATACTTTCTGCATCTACTACTATTGCTCCACACATCGACCGCTATCCAGCATGCATCTAGTGTATTGAGTTCATGACGAACAGAGTAACGCCTTAAGCAAGATGACATGATGTAGAGGGATAATCTCAAACCAATGATGAAAACCCCATCTTTTTACCCTTGATGGCAACAATACGATGCATGCCTCGCTACCCCTTCTATCACTGGGTGATGTCACCGCACGGTATGAACCCAAAACCAAGCACTTCTCCCATTGCAAGAATCATAGATCTAGTTGGCCAGACAAAACCCGCAACTCGAAGAGAATTACAAGGATATGAAATCATGCATAAGAGAGATAAGAAGAAACTCAAATAAGATTCACAGATAATCTGATCATAAATCCACAATTCATCGGATCTCGACAAACACACCGCAAAATAAGATTGCATCGGATAGATCTCCATGAAGATCATGGAGAACATTGTATTGAAGATCCAAGAGAGAGAAGAAGCCATCTAGTTACTAGCTATGGACCCGTAGGTCTATGGTGAACTACACACGCATCAGTGGAGAGGTCTTGGTGTTGATGAAGAAGCCCTCCGTGTTCGAATCTCCCCTCCGGCAGGGCACCAGAACGTGCCCCAGATGGGATCTTGCGGAGACAAAAGCTTGCGGCGGCGGAAAAGTGATTGCGATGATCTCCTGATTTTTTCGGGATTTTTAGGGAATTTATAGGCGCAACCCCTAGGTCAGGGGACGCTTAGGGGGGCCACAAGCCTGGATGGCGCGACCTCCCCCTGGCCGCGGGGTGGGGGCTTGTGGGGCCCCTGGGGCTCCCCTGCCTTGGCTCCCAAGCTTCCCGATCTTCTTCCGTTCCAGAAAAAATCTTTTCGGGGATTTTCTTCCATTTGGACTCCATTTCAAAATCTCCTCTGAAAGGGGTCAAAAACATGGAAAACATGAACTCACACTTGGAAGTGAGTTAATAAGTTAGTTCCAAAAAAATATATAAAAGGCATGCAAAACATCCAAAGTTTGACAAGATAATAGCATGAAACCATCAAAAATTATAGATACGTTGGAGACGTATCAAGCATCCCCAAGCTTAACTCCTGCTCGTCCTCGAGTAGGGAAGTGATAAAGAATGAATTTTTGATGTGGAATGCTACCTGGCATAGTTGTCCTTTGCAACTTCTTTCACGTGGCATGAATGTTCGGATCCGTAAGATTCAAAACAATAGTTTGCTATTGACATGAAAACAGTAATACTTCAAGCAAACTAGCAAAGTAATCATGAACTTTCAAAATAACAAGGCCAAACAAAGTTATCCCTACAAAATCATATAGTCTGGCTATGCTCCTTCATCCTCACACAACTAATGTAAATCATGCACAACCCCGGAATTTGCCAAGTAATTGTTTTCGCACTGTTACTTTCTCAAACCTTTTATAACTATCACACAATACATGAGCGCGAGCCATGGATATAGCACTGTAGGTGGAATAGAGTGTGGTGGTGGTTGTGAGACAAAAAGAAGGAGATGGTCACACTGACTCGGCGTATCAATAGGCTATGGAGATGCCCATTAATAGATATCAATGTGAATGAGTAGGGATTTCCATACAAGAGATGCACTAGAGCTATAAGTATGTGAAAGCTCAAAAGGAAAACTAGTGGGTGTGCATCCAACTTGCTTGCTCACGAAGACCTAGGGAAATTTTGAGGAAGCCCATCATTGGAATATACAAGCCAAGTTATATAATGAAGATTCCCACTAGTATATGGTAGTGACAAAGAAAGAAGCTCTCAATTATGAAGAACATGGTGCTATCATGAAGCACAAGTGTTGAAAAAGATATTAGCATTGTCCCTTCTCTCTTTTTCTCTCCTTTTTTTCATTTGGGCTCTTAGGCCTCTTTTTTTCTTTTCTTTTTTTTTTCTTTTTGGGCTCTTTGGCCTCTTTTTTTCATTTCCTCACATGGGACAATGCTCTAATAATGATGATCATCACACTTTTATTTACTCACAGCTCAAAGATCACAATGATGACTCCATAGGAAATGCCTCTGGCAGTGTACCGGGATGTGCAACGATCTAGCATGGTGTATGACGTTGAAACATCTCGCTAGCTATCTTACGATCATGCAATGTCAATATGAGAGTGACGGCACAAGTCATGAGACAGAATGGTGGGAGTTGCATGGCAATATATCTCGGAATGGTTATGAAAATGCCATAGTAGGTAGATATGGTGGCTGTTTTGAGGAAGGAATTTGGTGGGTTTGTGTACCGGCGAGAATTGCGCGGCACTAGAGAGGCTAGCAATGGTGGAAGGTGAAAGTGCATCTATACCATGGGCTCACATTAGTCATGAAGAACTCACATACTTGTTGCAAAAGTTTTTATTAGTAATCAAAACAAAGTGCTAAACGCATACTCCGAGGGGAAGGGTTGGTAGGTGTAAACCATCGCGCGATCCCGACCTCGACACAAAGGATGACAATCAATAGATCAATTATGCTCCGACTTCCTAACATAGAGGTTCACCATACGTGCATGCTACGGGAATCACTAACTTCAACACAAGTATTTCTAGATTCACAACACCCTACTAACATAACTCTTAATATTACCAAATCCATGTCTCAAAACTATTTGGGAGGAATCAAAACTTCTCTTTCTACTCAATGCACATGAAGATGGAGGTTTTTGCATCCTCATTGGGTACCTATCACTTTTGGGACTAATTTCATAGCATAAGCCAACTACCAAATCACACACCAGCGTGCTCTAAAAGAATTAAGTGAAGCACATAGAGCAAAAGTATCTAGCTCAAAAGATATAAGTGAAGCACTATGAGCATTCTAGCAAAAATCACGATGAGTGCATGTCTCTCTCTCTCAAAAAGGTGTGCAGCAAGTATGATTGTGACACAACAAAAGGAAAAGACTCCTACGATACAAGACGCTCCAAGCAAAACACATATCATGTGCTGAATAAAAATATAGCTCCAAGTAATGTTTCCGATGGATTGAAGACAAAAGAGGGGATGCCTTCCCGGGGCATCCCCAAGCTTAGGATTTTTTGTGTCCTTGAATTTGGCTTGGTATGCCTTGGGAATCCCCAAGCTTGAGATCTTTCCACTCCTTATCTCATCGTCCACGAGAACATCACCCAAAATTTGAAAACTTCACAACACAAAACTTAAACAGAAACTCATGATAACATTAGCACAAGAAAACAAACTACCACTTCTTTTGGTACTGTAGCAAACTTGAATTCTATCTACATTGATGATGGGCTACTGTATTCTCACTTTTCCATGGCTAGTACCCCCTGATACTAACCATAGTTTCATCAAAATAAGCAACCAACTCAACAAAAACAGAATCTGTCAAAAACAGACCAGTCTGTACCAATCTGTATACTTCGGATACTTCTGATACCTCAAAAAATCTGAACAATTACGACGGCCTGGGAAAAAAGCATATCAATCAGAAGCAAAAAGAATCAAATCAAAAGCTCGTTCGGAATAAAAATGAAAAATCATCTCGTGAGCGAAAAGTTTCTGTCTTTTTCCAGCAGGATCAAACAACCATTACCAAGACTAGTCATAAAGGCTTTGCTTGGCTCAAACACAAAAAGAAACACAAAAAACACAATCACAACAGAATTGTGATGGTGTAGACGCAACAAAACAGAAAGAAAAAAGATAAATTCATTGGGTTGCCTCCCAACAAGCGCTATTGTTTAACGCCCTTAGCTAGGCATAGAAGCGATAGAATCACGTATCGTCGTCTTTGGTGCTCAAACCATAAGTGGCCCTCATCATGGATTCATAAGGCAATCTTTTTTTATTTCTAGGAAAGTGTTCCATGCCCTTCCTTAAAGGAAATTCAAATCTAATATTCCCTTCCTTCATATCGATGATAGCACCGATAGTCCTTAGGAAAGGTCTACCTAGAATAATGGGGCAAGTAGGATTGCAATCAATGTCAAGCACAATGAAATCCACGGGTACATAGTGATGTTTCAAAAAGGATCCCCGGCAATGGCGCAGGAATGCTTCTGATGTCCGTTATGCTGCTGCACAAAAGACCCTCCAGTGGCGCCGGAGATGGGCACGTTGACGACACCAAGAATCTTGCTGCGTTGGTGTTTCCTCAAAGCGGAGAGGATGATGTAGCACAGCGGAGGTAAGTATTTCCCTCAGTTTGAGAACCAAGGTATCAATCCGGCGGAGGAGTATCTCAAGATCCTGCACACACACAAAAGCTTGCAGCCAACGCTATGAAGGGGTTGTCAATCCCTTATAGATTCTTTGCCAAGTGAGAACTGAAAGCAACAAAGTAACAAAGCAAAGTAAAAGCGGAGTTGTAAACGATGGATGTGAATAGACCCGGGGGCCGTAGTGTTTACTAGTGGCTTCTCTCATGAAAGAAACTAGACGGTGGGTGAACAAATTACTGTCGAGCAATTGATAGAACTGTGCAGAGTCGTGACGATATCTATGCAATGATCATTTCTATATGCATCACGTCCAAAACAAGTAGACCGATACTTTCTGCATCTACTACTATTACTCCACACGTCGACCGCTATCCAGCATGCATCTAGTGTATTAAGTCCATAAGAACAGAGTAACGCCTTAAGCAAGATGACATGATGTAGAGGGATAATCTCAAACCAATGATAAAAACCCCATCCTTTTACCCTTGATGGCAACTGCTTGATGTCTGCCTTGCTGCCCCTACTATCACTGGGAAAGGTCACCACATGGCAGAACCCAAAACCAAGCACTTCTCCCATTGCAAGAATCATAGATCTAGTTGGCCAAACAAAACCCAAGACTCGGAGAGACTTACAAGGATATCAAATCATGCATAAAGAAATCAGCAAAGACTCAAATATATATCATAGATAATCTGATCACAAGTCCACAATTCATCGGATCTCGACAAACACACCGCCAAAGAAGATTAGATCAGATAGATCTCCATGAAGATCATGGAGAACTTTGTATTGAAGATCCAAGAGAGAGAAGAAGCCGTCTAGCTACTAACTACGGACCCGTAGGTCTGAAGTGAACTAATCAGGAGTCATTGGAGGGGCGATGATGATGATGAAGAAGCCCTCCAACTCCAAAGTCCCCTCCCGCAGGGTGCCGGGAAGGGTCTCAAGATGAGATATCGCGGAAACGGAAGCTTGCGGCGGCGGAAAAGTATTTTCGAGGCTCCCCTGATTTTGTGCGGAATATTTGGGAATTTACAGGCCAAAGACCTAGGTCAGGGGGCGGCCAGGGAGGCCACAAGCCTGCCCACCGTCGCCTCCCCCTGGTGGCGGAGTGGGGGCTTGTGGGCTCCCTGGAGCCCACCTGGCTTGCCCCAAAAGCCCCGTGGACTTCTTCCGTTCGGAAAAAAACATTTCAGGGTTTTTCTTCCGTTTGGACTCCGTTCCAAAATCAGATCTGAAAAGAGTCAAAAACACGGAAAAAACAGGAACCGGTATTTGGCACTGAATTAATAAGTTAGTCTGAAAAAGATATAAAAAGGTACATAAAACATACAAAGAAGGCAAGATAACAGCGTGAAACCATCAAAAATTATAGATACGTTCGAGACGTATCACAGAGTTCCTATTTGCAATAATAAGATCATCATTGATCCTTCCCATGGGTTTCTTGATAGTAGAATCACAAAGATGCAAATTAAGAGAACACTCTTCAATCTCGTCACTCCCGGTACACTGCCGGTAATGCCCAAAAACCTTCCGGAATCCAAATACCAACTTCCTATATATCAATCTTCGTTTCCGGACCATTTCGGAACTCTTCGTGACGTCTCTGATATCATCCGGGACTCCGAACAAAACTTCGGTCACCAACACATATAACTCAACTATACCGAAACATCACCGAACCTTATGTGTGCAGACCCTGCGGGTTCGAGAACTATGCACACATGACCTGAGACACTCTATGGTCAATAACCAATAGCGGGACCTGGATGTCCATATTGGCTCCCACATATTCTACGAAGATCTCTATCGGTTGAACCTCGATGTCAAGGATTCATTTAATCCTGTATGCTATTCCCTTTGTCCTTCGGTATGTTACTTGCCCGAGATTCGATCGTCGGTATCTCCGTACATAGTTAAATCTCGTTACCGGCAAGTCAGTTTACTCGTTCCGTAATACAAGATCTCATAACTAAATCCTTAGTCACGTTGCTTGCAAGGCTTGTTGTGATGTTGTGTTACCGAGTGGGCCCCGAGATACCTCTCCGTTACACGGAGTGAAAAATCCCAGTCTTGACCCATGCCAACCCAACAAACACCTTTGGAGATACCTGTAGAGCACCTTTATAGTCACCCAATTACGTTGCGATGTTTGATATCCCACAAGGTATTCCTCCGGTGTCCGGGAGTTGCATGATCTCATGGTCATAGGAACACATACATTGACATGTAGAAAACAATAGCAATAAACTGACAAGGTCATACACTATGTTTATGTTGGGGAACGTTGCATGGGAAACAAAAAAATTCCTACGCACACGAAGACCTATCATGGTGATGTTCATCTACGAGAGGGAGATCGGATCCATATACCCTTGTAGATCGCTAAGCGGAAGCGTTAATAAATGCGGGTGATGTAGTGGTACGCCTTCACGATCCGTCCCATGAACCGTCCCACGATCCATCCCACGAACCGTCTTGTGATCCATCCCGATAAAGTGCCGAACGGACGGCACCTCCGTGTTCCAAACATGTACAGCTCGATGACGATCTCCGCCTTCTTGATCCAGCAAGAGAGACGGGGATGTAGATGAGTTCCTCGACAGCATGACAACGCTCCGTTGGTGGTGGTGATCTATTTCTACAGGGCTCCGCCCGAGCTCCGCAGAAAATTGATCTAGAGGAAGAATTATGAAGTAGAGGTTTAGGGTTGCATGTGGCAAAGTTGTGTCTCAAACAGCCCAAAACCTCTAGTATGTATAGAAAGAGGGAGGGGGCACGCCTTGCGCCACAAGGGAGGAGAACTTGGGTCGGCCGAAGTGGAGGAGGGAGGAGTCCTCCTCCAATCCCACTTGGATTAGGACTCCTTCCTTAATTTCCCACCTCTTTTGGATTTTACTCTTTTTCCTCATGGGCTTTCCTTGGATGACTTTGTCAGCCCATTATTCCTTATTGCGCATCCAATAAACCCACGTGGACCCCTTGGGACGTGGTGGGACCACCCAGTGGGCCCCCGGAACCCATTCGTCACTCCCGGTACACTGCCGATAATGCCCAAAAACCTTCCGGAATCCAAATAACAACTTCCTATATATCAATGTTCGTTTCCGGACCATTTCGGAACTCTTCGTGACGTCTCTGATCTTATCCGGGACTCCCAAAAAAACTTCGGTCACCAACACATATAACTCAACTATACCGAAACGTCACCGAACCTTATATGTGCAGACCCTGCGGGTTCGAGAAGTATGCACACATGACCTGAGACACTCTATGGTCAATAACCAATAGCCGGACCTGGATGTCCATATTGGCTCCCACATATTCTACGAAGATCTCTATCGGTTGAACATCGATGTCAAGGATTCACTTAATCCCATATGTTGTTCCCTTTGTCCTTCGGTATGTTACTTGCCCGAGATTCGATCGTTGGTGTCTCCATACATAGTTAAATCTCGTTACCGGCAAGTCAGTTTACTTGTTCCGTAATACGAGATCCCATAACTAACTCCTTAGTAACATTTCTTGCAAGGGTTGTTGTGATGTTGTGTTACCGAGTGGGCCCCGAGATACCTCTCCGTTACACGGAGTGACAAATCCCAGTCTTGATCCATGCCAACCCAACAAACACCTTTGGAGATACCTGTAGAGCACCTTTATAGTCACCCAATTATGTTGCGACGTTTGATATCCCACAAGGTATTCCTCCGGTGTCCGGGAGTTGCATGATCTCATGGTCATAGGAACACATACATTGCCATGTAGAAAACAATAGCAATAAACTGACAAGGTCATACACTATGTTTATGTTGGGGAACGTTGCATGGGAAACAAAAAATTTCCTACGCACACGAAGACCTATCATGGTGATGTTCATCTACGAGAGGAGATTAGATCCACATACCCTTAGCGGGAAGCATTAAGAAACACGGTCGTGTTGGAATTATGCCCTAGAGGCAATAATAAATATAGTTGTTATTATAATTCCTGTATCAAGATAATAGTTTATTATCCATGCTATAATTGTATTGAATGAAGACTCATTTACATGTGTGGATACATAGACAAAACATTGTCCCTAGCATGCCTCTAGTTGGCTAGCCAGTTGGTCAATGATAGTCAGTGTCTTCTGATTATGAACAAAGTGTTGTTGCTTGATAACTGGATCACGTCATTGGGAGAATCACGTGATGGACTAGACCCAAACTAATAGACATAGCATGTTGATCGTGTCATTTTGTTGCTACTGTTTTCTGCGTGTCAAGTATTTATTCCTATGACCATGAGATCATATAACTCACTCACACCGGAGGAATGCTTTGTGTGTATCAAATGTCGCAACGTAACTGGGTGACTATAAAGATGCTCTACAGGTATCTCTGAAGGTGTTAGTTGAGTTAGTATGGATCAAGACTGGGATTTGTCACTCCGTGTGACGGAGAGGTATCTCGGGGCCCACTCGGTAATACAACATCACACACAAGCCTTGCAAGCAATGTAACTTAGTGTAAGTTGCGGGATCTTGTATTATGGAACGAGTAAAGAGACTTGCCGGTAAACGAGATTGAAATAGATATGCGGATACTGACGATCGAATCTCGGGCAAGTAACATACCGAAGGACAAAGGGAATGACATACGGGATTATATGAATCCTTGGCACTGAGGTTCAAACGATAAGATCTGCGTAGAATATGTAGGATCCAATATGGGCATCCAGGTCCCGCTATTGGATATTGACCGAGGAGTCTCTCGGGTCATGTCTACATAGTTCTCGAACCCGGAGGGTCTGCACACTTAAGGTTCGACGTTGTTTTATGCGTATTTGAGTTATATGGTTGGTTACCGAATGTTGTTTGGAGTCCCGGGTGAGATCACGGACATCACGAGGGTTTCCGGAATGGTCCGGAAACGAAGATTGATATATAGGATGACCTCATTTGATTACCGGAAGGTTTTCGGAGTTACCGGGAATGTACCGGGAATGACGAATGGGTTCCGGGAGTTCACCGGGGGGGCAACCCACCCCGGGGAAGCCCATAGGCTTTGGGGAGACACACCAGCCCTTAGTGGGCTGGTGGGACAGCCCACAAGTGCCCTATGCGCCAAGGAGAAGAAAATCAAGAGAGAAATAAAAAAAAGGAGGAGGTGGGAAGGAAGGGGGACTCCCTCCCACCAAACCTAGTCCAACTCGGTTTGGGGGGGGGAGAGTCCTCCCCCTTGGACTCGGCCGACCCCCTTGGGGCTCCTTGAGCCCCAAGGCAAGGCCCCCTCCCTCCCACCTATATATACGGAGGTTTTAGGGCTGATTTGAGACAACTTTTCCACGGCAGCCCGACCACATACCTCCACGGTTTTTCCTCTAGATCGCGTTTCTGCGGAGCTCGGGCGGAGCCCTGCTGAGACAAGGTCATCACCAACCTCCGGAGCGCCGTCACGCTGCCGGAGAACTCTTCTACCTCTCCGTCTCTCTTGCTGGATCAAGAAGGCCGAGATCATCGTCGAGCTGTACGTGTGCTGAACGCGGAGGTGCCGTCCGTTCGGTGCTAGATCGTGGGACTAATCCCGGGATTGTTCGCTGGGCGGATCGAGGGACGTGAGGACGTTCCACTACATCAACCGCGTTCTCTAATGCTTCTGCTGTACGGTCTACAAGGGTACGTAGATCACTCATCCCCTCTCATAGATGGACATCACCATGATAGGTCTTCGTGCGCGTAGGAAAATTTTTGTTTCCCATGCGACGTTCCCCAACAGGTTGATGTAGTGGTACAACTTGGTGATTCAAATCACCGTCTTCCCACGATCCGTCCCACGATCCGTTCCGATCTAGCGCCGAACGGACGACACCTCCGCGTTCAACACACATACATCTGGATGACGATCTCGGCCTTATTGATCCAGCAAGAGAGACGGAGAAGTAGATGAGTTCTCCGGCGGCGTGACGGCGCGCCGGTGTTGGTGATGATCTTTTCCTGCAGAGCTCCGCCCGAGCTCTACAGAAATCTAATCTAGAGGAAGAACTACGAGGTGTAGGTTTGAGTTGCATGAGGCAAAGTTGTGTCTCAAAAGCCCTAAACCTCTAGTATATATGGGAGGAGGGGAGAGGCAGCCTTGGCGCACCAAGGAAACCCTCCTTGGGTCGGCTGAAGTGGGAGGGAGGAGTCCTTCTCATATCCCACTTGGATTAGGACACCTTCCTTATTTTCCCACCTCTTTTGGTTTTTCCACTTTTTGCTCATGGGCTTACCTTGGATGAATTTTTCAGCCCATTATACCTTATTGTACATCCAATAAACCCACGTGGACCCCTTGGGGCGTGGTGGGCCCACCCAGTGGGCCCCCGGAACCCATTCGTCACTCCCGGTACACTGCCGGCAATGCCCGAAAACTTTCCGGAATCCAAACACAAACTTCCTATATATCAATCTTCATTTCCGGACCATTCCGGAAACCCTCGTGACATCCGTGATCTCATCCGGGGCTCCGAACATCCTTCGTTCACCAACACATATAACTCAACTATACTAAAACATCATCGAACCTTAAGTGTGGAGACCCTGCGGGTCCGAGAACTATGTAGACATGACCCGAGACACTTCTCGGTCAATATCCAATAGCGGGACCTGGATGCCCATATTGGATCCTACATATTCTACGAAGATCTTATCGATTGAACCTCTGTGCCAAGTATTTATATAATCCCGTATAACATTCCCTTTGTCCTTCGGTATGTTACTTGCCCGAGATTTGATCGTCGGTATCCCTATATCTATTTCAATGTCGTTACTGGCAAGTCTCTTTACTTGTTCTGTAATACAAGATCCTGCGACTCACACTTGAGTCACATTTCTTGCAAGGCTTATATGTGATGTTGTATTACCGAGTGGGCCCCGAAATACCTCTCGTCACACGGAGTAACAAATCCCAGTCTTGATCCATGATAACTCAACGGACACCTTCGAAGATACCTGTAGAGCACCTTTATAGTCACCCAGTAACGTTGTGACATTTGATACACACAAGGTATTCCTCCGGTGTCAGTGAGTTATATGATCTCATGGTCATAGGAATGAATACTTGACACGCAGAAAACAATAGCAACAAAACGACACGATCACATGCTACGTTCATAATTTAGGTCTTGTCCATCACATGATTCTCCTAATGATGTCATCCTGTTATTAAGTGACAACACTTGCCTATGGCCAGGAAACCTTGACCATCTTTGATCAACGAACTAGTCAACTAGAGGCTCACTAGGGACAATGTGTTGTCTATGTATCCACACATGTATTTGAGTTTCCAATCAATACAATAATAGCATAGATAATAAAGGATTATTATGAACAAGGAAATATGATAATAACTAATTCATTATTGCCTCTAGGGCATATTTCCAACAGTCTCCCACTTGCACTAGAGTCAATAATCTAGTTCACTTCACTATGTGATTTTAACGAATCCATTACCCATATAGTTGTGGGGTTTGCTCATGTCTTGCTTGTGAGAGAGGTTTTAGTCAATGGTTCTGAACATTTCAGATCCATGTGCGCTTTACAAATCTTTATGTCATCTTATAGATGCTGCTACTACGTGCTATTCAGAAATATTCCAAATATCTACTCTACTATACGAATCCATTTTACTACTCAGAGTTATTCGGATTAGTGTCAAAGCTTGCATCGACGTAACCCTTTACGACGAACTCTTTAACCACCTCCATAATCGAGAAAAATTCCTTAGTCCATTAGTTACTAAGGATAACTTTGACCGTTGTTTAGTGATTCTATCCTGGATCACTCCTTGTACCCCTTGACAGACTCATGGCAAGGCACACATCAGGTGCGGTACACAACATGGCATACTTTAGAGTCTATGGCTAAGGCATAGAAGACGACCTTCGTCCATTCTCTTTATTCTGCCGTGGTCGGGCTTTGAGTCTTACTTAAATTCACACCTTACAACACAGCTAAGAAGTCCATCTTTGCAGATCTATTTTGAACTCCTTCAAAAACCTGTCAAGTCATGCATTTCATTGGAAGTTCTATTTAGCGTTTTGATCTATCTCTATAGATCTTGATGCTCAATTTTTAAGTAGCTCTATCCAGGTCTTTTTATGAAAAACTCCTTTAAAACAACCTTTTATGCTTCACAGAAATTCTACATTACTTCCGATCAACAATATGTCAACCACATATACTTATCAGAAATTCTATAGTGCTCCCACTCACTTCTTTGGAAATACAAGTTTCTCATAAACCTTGTACAAACCTAAAAGCTTTGATCATCTCATCAAAGCGTATATTCCAACTCCAAGATGCTTGCACCAGTCCATAGAAGGATCGCTGGAGCTTGCATATTTGTTAGCATCCTTAGGATCGGTAAAACCTTCTGGTTGTATCACATACAACCTTTCCTCAAGGAAACCGTCGAGAAAACAATGTTTTGTCATCCTGTGTGCAATATTTCATAAATAACGCATCAACTGCTAACAGAATTCCAACATACTTTTAGCATCGCTACGAGTGAGAAAGTCTCATCATAGTCAACTCTTTGATCTTGTCAGAAACATCTTTGCGATAAGTCGAGCTTTTCTTAATAGTGACTTTTCACCATCATCGTCTGTCTTCCTTTTAAAGATCCATCTTTACTTAATAGTCCTACGACCATCAAGTAGTTCTTCCAAAGTCTACGCTGTGTTTTCATATATGGATCCTCTCTCGGATTTCATGGCCTCCAGCAATTTGTTGAAATCCAGACCCACCATCGCTTCTCCATAGCTCGTAGGTTCATTGTTGTTCAACAACATGACCTCCAAGATAGGGTTACCATACCACTCTGTAGTAGTACGCGACCTTGTCAACCTACGAGGTTTGTAGTAACTTGATCCAGCTCAATTATCACCATCATCAGTGTCCACTTCAATTGGTGTAGGCGCCACAAGAACATCTTCCTGCGCCCTGCTACACACTAGTTGAAGTGACGGTTCACTAACCTCATCAAGTTCCACCACCCTCCCACTCAACTCTTTCAAGAGAAACCTTTTCTCAAGAAAGGACCCATTTTAGAAACAAACACTTTGCTTCCGGATCTGAGATAGGAGATGTACCCAAATATTTTGGATATCCTATGAAGATGCATTTATCCGCTTTGGGTTCGAGCTTATCATACTGAAACTTTTTCACATAAGCGTCGCAGCCCCAAAATTTCAAGAAACAACAGCTTAGGTTTCTCCAAACCATTGTCTATACTATGTCATCTCAACGGAAATACGCGGTGCCCTATTTAAAGTGAATGCGGTTGTCTCTAATGCATAACCCATAAATGATAGTGGTAATTCGATAAGAGACATCATAGTATGCACTATATCAAATAGGGTGAGGCTATGACGTTTGGACACACCATCACACTATGGTGTTCTAGGTGGCATGAATTGTGAAACAATTTCCACATTGTCTTAACTGTGTACCAAAAACTCGCAACTCAGATTTTCATCTCTATGATCATATCGTAGACACTTTATCCTCTTGTCATGATGATCTTCACTCTGAAATAGCTTTGAACTTTTCAACATTTCAGACTTGTGATTCATCATGTAAATACTCCTGTATCTACTCAAATCGTCAGTGAAGTATGAACATAATGATATCCACTGCGTGCCTCATCACTCATTGGACTGCACACATAAAAAATGTATTGCTTCCAACAAGTTACTTTCTTGTTCCATGTGGTATGATTTTGCATGTCTCAAGTGATTCAAAATCAAGTGAATCCAAACGATTCTTCCGCATGGAGTTTCTTCATGCGTTTATACCAACAGGTTTGGTTTGCATGTCTCAAATGTTTCAAAAATGCGTGAGTACAAAGATCCATCAGCATGGAGCTTCTTCATGCATTTTACACCAACATGCCTCAAGTGGCAGTGCCACAAGTAAGTGGTACTATCATTATTACTTTGTATCTTTTGGCACCAATATTATGAACATGTGTGACACTACGATCGAGATTCAATAAACCATTGAGGGTAATTATTCAAGCAAATAGAATAACTATAATTCTCTTTAAATGAATAATCGTATTGCAATAAACACAATCCAATCATGTTCATGCTCAACGCAAACACCAAACAACAATTATTTAGGTTTAAGACCAATCCCGATGGTAGAGGGAGCGTGCGATGTTTTTTATCACATCAACCTTGGAAACACTTCCAACACGTATCGTCACCTCGACTTTAGCTAGTCTGTGTTTATTCCATAGCTTTCATTTCGAGTTACTAATCACTTAGCAACCGAACCGGTATCCAATACCCTCGTGCTACTAGGAGTACTAGTAAAATACACATAAATATCATGTATATCAAATATACTTCTGTCGACTTTGCCAGCCTTTTTATCTACCAAGTATCTAGGGTAGCTCCGTCTCACTGACCGTTCCCCTCATAACAAAAGCACTTAGTCTCGGGGTTTGAGTTCAATCTTGGGTTTCTTCATTGGAGCAGCAACTGGTTTGTCGTTTCATGAAGTATCCCTTCTAGCCCTTTCCCTTCTTGAAACTAGTGGTTTTACTAACCATCAACAATTGATGCTCCTCTTTGATTTCTACTTTCGCAGTGTCAAACATTGCGAATTGCTCAAGGATCATCATATCTATCATTGATATGTTATAGTTCATCATGAAGCTCTAGCAGCTTGGTGGCAGTGACTTTGGAGAACCATCGCTATCTCATATGGAAGATTAACTCCCACTTGATTCAAGCGATTGTTGTACTCAGACAATCTGAGCACATGCTCAACAATTGAGTTTCTTTTCTCCTTTATTCTATAGACAAAGAATCTTGTCGGGGGTGTCATACCTCTCAACAAGGGCATGAGCATGAAATCTCAATTTCATCTCTTAGAACATCTCTTATGTTCCGTGACGTTTCAAAAACTTCTTTGGTGCGTTGCTTCTAAGCTATTAAGTATTACGCACTGAACTATCACGTAATCATAAAAAATGTGTATGTCAGATGTTCGCAACATCCACAGACGACGCTCGAGGTGCAGCACACCGAGTGGTGCATTAAGGACAAAAGCCTTATGCGCAGAATGAGGACAATCCTCTGTTTTACGGACTCAGTCCGCAAATTTGCTGCTATCATCTTTCAACTAAATTTTCTCTAGGAACATATAAAAACAGTAGAGCTATAGCGCAAGCTACATCATAATTCGCAAAGATCTTTTGACTATGTTCATGATAATTAGTTCAATTAATCATATTACTTAAGAACTCCCACTCAAAAAGTACATCCCTCTAGTCATTTGAGTGGTGCATGATCCAAATCCACTAACTCAAGTCCGATCATCACGTGAGTTGAGTATAGCTTCAGTGGTAAACATCTCTATGCTAATCATATCAACTATACCATTCATGCTCGACCTTTTGGTCTCTTGTGTTCCGAGGCCATGTATGCACATGCTAGGCTCATCAAGTTTAACCCGAGTGTTCTGCGTGTGCAACTGTTTTGCACCCGTTGTATGTGAACGTTGAGTCTATCACACCCGATCATCACGTGGTGTCTCGAAATGACGAACTGTCGCAACGGTGCACAGTCGGGGAGGAACACAATTTCATCTTGAAATTTTAGTGAGGGATCACCTTATAATGCTACCGTCGTTCTAAGCAAAATAAGGTGCATAAAAGGATTAACATCACATGCAATTCATAAGTGACATGATATGGCCATGATCTTGTGCTTCTTGATCTCCATCACCAAAGCACCGGCATGATCTTCTTGTCACCGGTGCCACACCATGATCTCCATCATCGTGTCGCCATCGAGCTTGTCATGCTATCTATGCTATTACTACTAAAGCTAAAACCTAGTGATATAGTAAACGCATGTGAAAAAACAAACGTTAGTTTAAAGACAACCCAATGGCTCCTGCCGTTAGCCGTAGCATCGACGTGCAAGTCGATATTGACTATTACAACATGGTCATCTCATACATCCAATATATCACATTATGTCTTTGGCCATATCACATCACAATTATACCCTGCAAAAACAAGTTAGACGTGCTCTAATTTGTTGTTGCATGTTTTACATGGATGCTATGAGTTTCTAGTATGATCGCATCTTACTTACGCAAACACGACAGCGGTGATGTGCAAGTTGCTATTTAACCTCTCTCCAAGGACCGTCTCGGTCAAATCCAATTCAACTAAAGTTGCTGAAACAGGCACCCGCCAGTCATCTTTATGCAACGAATTGCATGTTAGTCGATGAAACTAGTGTCTCGTAAGCGTACGAGTAATGACGGTTCGGGACGCTTCAATCCAACAATACCGCTGAATCGAGAAAAGACCAAGGAGGGCAGCAAATCATACATCAATGCCCACAAAAACCTTTGTGTTCTACTCGAGATAACATCTACGCATGAACCTAGCTCATGATGCCATTGTTGGGGAACGTTGCATGGGAAACAAAAATTTTCCTACGCACACCAAGACAAATCATGGTGATGTTCACCTACGAGAGGAGATTAGATCCACATACCCTTGTAGATCGCTTAGCAGGAAGCGTTAAGAAACGCGGTTGATGTAGTGGTACAGCTTTGTGATTCAAATCACCGTCGTCCCACGATCCGTTCTGATCTAGCGCCGAACGGACGGCACCTCCGCGTTCAGCATATGCACAGCTCGATGACGATCTCGGCCTTCTTGATCCAGCAAGGGAGACAGAGAAGTGGATGAGTTCTCCGGCAGTGTGATGGCGCGCCGGTGTTGGTGATGATCTATTCCTGGAGGGCGCCGCCCGAGCTCCGCAGAAATCTAATCTAGCGGAAGAACTACGAGGTGTAGGTTTGAGTTGCACGTGTCAAAGTTGTGTCTCAAAATCCTTGGGTAGCCTTGGCGCACCAGGGAAACCCTCCTTGGGCCGGCCGAAGTGGGAGTGAGGAGTCCTTCTCCAATCCCACTTGGATTAGGACTCCTTCCTTATTTTCCCACCTCTTTTGGTTTTTCCACTTTTTCCTCACGGGCTTTCCTTGGATGACTTTGTTAGCCCATTATACCTTAGTGTACATCCAATAAACCCACGTGGACCCCTCGGGGCGTGGTGGGCCCACCGAGTGGGCCTCGGATCCCATTCGTCACTCCCGGTATAGTGCCGGCAATGCCCGAAAACTTTCCGGAATCCAAACACCAACTTCCTATATATCAATCTTCGTTTCCAGAACATTCCAGAAACCCTTGTGTTGTCCGTGATCTCATCCGGGACTCCGAACAACCTTCGGTCACCAACACATATAACTCAACTATACTAAAACATCATCGAACCTTAAGTGTGCAGACCCAGCGGGTTCGAGAACTATGTAGACATGACCCGAGACACTTCTCGATCAATATCCAATAGCGGGACCTGGATGCCCATATTGGATCCTACATATTCTACAAAGATCTTATCGGTTGAACCTCTGTGCCAAGATTTATATAATCTCGTATAACATTCCCTTTGTCCTTCGGTATGTTACTTCCCGAGATTTGATCGTCGGCATCCCTATACCTATTTCAATCTCGTTACCGACAAGTCTCTTTACTCGTTCCGTAATACAAGATCCCCCGACTCACACTTGAGTCACATTGCTTGCAAGTCTTATATGTGATGTCGTATTATCGAGTGGGCCCCGAGATACCTCTCCGTCACACGGAGTGACAAATCCCAGTCTTGATCCATGCTAACTCAACGGACACCTTCGGAGATACCTGTAGAGCACCTTTATAGTCACCCAGTACCGTTGTAACGTTTGACACACACAAGGTATTCCTCCGGTGTCAGTGAGTTACAAGATCTCATGGCCATAGGAAAGAATACTTGACACGCAGAAAACAATAGCAACAAAATGACACTATCACATGCTACGTTCATAATTTGGGTCTTGTCCATCACATGATTCTCCTAATGATGTGATCCCGTTATCAAGTGACAACACGTGCCTATGGCAGGAAACCTTGACCATTTTGATCAACGAACTAGTCAACTAGAGGCTCAGTAGGGACAGTGTGTTGTCTATGTATCCACACATGTAATTGAGTTTCCAATCAATATAGATCTAACATGGATAATAAACGATTATTATGAACAAGGAAATATAATAATAACTAATTTATTATTGCCTCTAGAGCATATTTCCAACAGTTTATAGTTTGGGTCTTGTCCATCACATCATTCTCCTAATGATGTGATCGCGTTATCAAGTAACAACACTTGTCTATGGTTAGGAAACCTTAACCATCTTTGATCAACGTGCTAGTTAACTAGAGGCTTACTAGGGATAGTATTTTGTCTATGTATCCGCACATGTATTTGTGTTTCCAATCAATACAATTATAGCATGGATAATAAACGATTATCATGAATAAAGAAATATATTAATAACTAAATTATTATTGCCTCTAGGGCATATTTCCAATAGTCTCCCACTTGCACTAGAGTCAGTAATCTAGTTCACATCACTATGTGATTTTAACGAATCCAACACCCATACAGTTCTGGGGTTTGATGACGTCTTACTTGTGAGAGAGGTTTTAGTCAACGAGTCTGAACCTTTCATATCTATGTGTGCTATACAAATCTCTATGTTATCGTGTAGATGCTGCTACTACGTGCCATTTGGAACTATTCCAAATGACTGCTCCACTATACGAATCCGCTTTACTCCTTACAGTTATTCGGATTAGTGTCAAAGCTTGCATCGATGTAACCCTTTACGACGAACTCTTTAAGAACCTCCATAATCGAGAAAAATTCCTTAGTCCATTAGTTACTAAGGATAACTTTGACCGATGTTCAGTGATTCAATCCCGGATCACTCATTGTACCCCGTGACAGAATTATGGCAAGGCACACATCAGGTGCGGTACACAGCATGACATACTTTAGAGCCTACGGCTAAGGCATAGGGGACGACCTTCGTCCTTTCTCCTTCTTCTAACGTGGTCAGGCTTTGAGTCTTACTGAAATACACACCTTAAAACACAGCCAAGAAATCCTTCTTTGCTGATCTATTTTGAACTCCTTCAAAACCTTGTCAAGGCATGCATTTCAATGAAAGTTCTATTTAGCGTTTTGATATATCTCTATAGATCGTGATGCTCAATGTTCAAGTAGCTCTATCCAGGTTTTCCTTTGAAAAACTCCTTTCAAACAACCCTTTATGCTTTCCAGAAATTCTACATTACTTCCGATCAACAATTTGTCAACCACATATACTTATCAGAAATTCTACAGTGCTCCCACTCACTTCTTTGGAAATACAAGTTTCTCATAAACCTTGTATATTCCAACTCCGAGATGCTTGCACCAGTCCATAGAAGGATTGCTGGAGCTTGCATACTTGTTAGCATCCTTAGGATCGACAAAATCTTCTCGTTGTATCACATACAACCTTTCCTCAAGGAAACCGTCGAGGAAACAATGTTTTGACATCCTATGTGCAATATTTCATAAATAATGCATCAACTGCTAACATAATTCCAACAGAATTTTAGCATCGCTACGAGTGAGAAAGTCTCATCATAGTCAACTCTTTGAACTTGTCGGAAACATCTTTGCGACAAGTCGAGCTTTTCTTAATGGTGACTTTTCACCATCATCGTCTGTCTTCCTTTTAAATATCCATCTTTACTTAATTGTTTTACGACCATCAAGTAGTTCTTACAAAGTCTACACTTTGTTTTCATACATGGATCCTCTCTCGGATTTCATGGCCTCCAGCCATTTGCCGGAATCCAGGCCCACCATCGCTTCTCCATAGCTCGTAGGTTCATTGTTGTTCAACAACATGACCTCCAAGACAGGGTTACCGCACCACTCTGTAGCAGTACGTGATACGTCTCCAACGTATCTATAATTTTTGATGGTTCCATGCTATTATCTTCTCAACTTTGGATGTTTTGTATGCATTTTATATCTTTTTCGGGACTAACCTATTAACTAAGTGCCAAGTGCCAGTTCCTATTTTTTCCGTGTTTTTGACCCTTTTTAGAGGAGAATATTAAACGGAGTTCAAACGGAATAAAACTTCGGAATGATTTTTTTGCATAACAGAAGATACGTAGGGAACTTGAGAACCAAGGCAAAGGACCCTGGGGGAGGCCACAAGCCCCCTAGCCGCAGCCTAGGGGGAGCCTACCAGGCTTATGGGCCCCCCATGGCTCCTTTGCCCTACTTCTTCCGCCTATAAATTCTCCAAAAATCTAAAACTGCCAGAGAGAGCCACAGAAATACTTTTCCGCCGCCACAAGCTTCTTTCTCCGCAAGATCCCATCTGGGGACCGTTATGGTGCCCTACCGGAGGGGGGATTCGGACACGGAGGGCTTCTTCATCAACACCATTGCCTCTCCGATGATGCGTGAGTAGCTCACCACAGGCCTTCGGGTCCATAGCTAATAGCTAGATGGCTTCTTCTCTCTCTTGGATCTTCAATACAAAGTTCTCCATGATCTTCATGGAGATCTATCCGATGTAACTTCTTATGCGGTGTGTTTGTCGAGATCTGATGAATTGTGGATTTATGATCAGATTATCTATGAATATTACTTGAGTTTCCTCTGATCTCTTATATGCATGATTTCGTATCCTTGTAATTCTCTTCGAGTTGTGGGTTTCGTTTAGCTAACTTGATCTATAATTCTTGCAATGGGAGAAGTGCTTGGTTTTGGGTTCGTGTCGTGCGGTGTCCTCACCCAGTGACAGAAGGGGTAGCGAGGCACGCATCGTTTTGTTGCCATCAAGGGTAAAAAGATGGGGTTTATATCTATTGCATGAATTTATCCCTCTACATCATGTCATCTTGCCTAAGGCGTTACTCTATTTGTTATGAACTCAATACACTAGATGCATGGATAGCGGTCGATGTGTGGATTAATAGTAGTAGATGCAGACAGTATCGGTCTACTTGTCTCGGACGTGATGCCTATATGTATGATCATTGCCTTAGATATCATCATGACTTTGCGCGGTTCTATCAATTGCTCGATAGTAATTCGTTCACCCACCATAATATTTGCTATCATGAGAGAATCCTCTAGTGAACACTATGGCCCCCGGGTCTACTTCACATCATATTTTGAGCTCTACACTTTTACTTTGTTGCACTTTCCACCTTCAGATCCCACCTTGCAATTAATCGTGAAGGGATTGACAACCCCTTTATAGCGTTGGGTGCAAGTTTGTTTGTTTTTGCGCAGGTACATTGGTGACTTGCCTTGATACTCCTACTGGATTGATACCTTGGTTCTCAAACTGAGAGAAATACTTACTGCTACTGTGTTGCATCACCCTTTCCACTTCAAGGGAAAAACCAACGCAAGTTCAAGAGGTAGCAGTACGCGACCTTGTCGACCTACGAGGTTTGTAGTAACTTGATCTGAAGCTTAATGTCACATCATCAGTTTCCACTTCAATTGGCGTGGGCACCACAGGAACAACTCCCTGCGCCCTGCTACACACTGGTTGAAGTGACGGTTCGATAAACTCATCAAGTTCCACCACCCTCCCACTCAATTCTTTCAAGAGAAACTTTTCCCCGAGAAAGAACCCATTTCTAGAAACAAACACATTGCTTCCGGATCTGACATAGGAGGTATACCCAACTGTTTTGGGTGTCCTATGAAGATGCATTTATCCGCTTTGGGTTTGAGCTTATCATGTTGAAACCTTTCCACATAAGCATCGCAGCCGCAAACTTTTAGAAATGATAGCTTAGGTTTCTCCAAACCATAGTTCATACGGTGTCATCTCAACGGAAATACGTGTTGCCCTATTTAAAGTGAATGTGGTTTCCTCTAATGCATAACCCATACACGATAGTGGTAATTCGATAAGAGATATCATAGCATGCACCACAGCAAATAGGGCAGGGCTATGACGTTCGGACACACGATCACACTATGGTGTTCTAGGTGGCATGAGATGTGAAACATTTTTCACTTTTGTCTTAATTGTGTACCAAACTTGCAACTCAGGTATTCATCTCCATGATCACATCGTAGACATGTTACCCTCTTGTCACGATGATCTTCAAATTCACTCTGAAACTTCTTCAACCTTTCAATAATTCAGACGTGTGTTTCATCAAGCAAATACACCAGTATCTACTCAAATCATGTGCGAAGTAAGAACATAACAATATCCACTGCGTGCCTCAACACTCATTGGACTGCATACATCCGAATGTATTACTTCCAGTAAGTTACTTTCTAGTTCCATCTCACTGGAAAACGAGGCCTTCGGTCATCTTGCCCATGTGGTATGATTTGCATGTCTCAAGTGATTCAAAATCAAGTGAGTCCAAACGATCCATCTGCATGGAGTTTCTTCATGCGTTTATACCAATAGGTATGGTTTGCATGTCTCAAACTTTTCAAAAATGAGTGAGCACCAAGATCCATCTGCATGGAGCTTCTTCATGCATTTTATACCAACAGGACTCAAGCGGCAATGCCACAAGTAAGTGGTACTATCATTACTACTTTGTATCCTTTGGCATCAGTATTATGAACATGTGTATCACTACAATCGAGACTCAATAAACCATTGAAGGTATTTATTCAAGCAAATAAAATAACCATTATTCTCTTTAAATGGATAATCATATTGCAATATACACGATCTAATCATGTTCATGTTCAACGCAAACACCAAATAACAATTATTTAGGTTTAACACTAATCCTGATGGTAGAGGGAGTGTGCTAAGTTTGATCACATCAACCTTGGAAACACTTCCAACACATATCGTCACCTCGCCTTTAGCTAGTCTCCGTTTATTCCGTAGCTTTTATTTCGAGTTACTAACAGTTAGCAACCAAACCGGCATCTAATACCCTCATGCTACTAGGAGTACTAGTAAAGTACACATCAATATCATGTATATCAAATATACTTCTGTCGACTTTGCCAACTTTCTCATCTACCAAGTATCTAGGGTAGTTTTGCCTTAGTGACCGTTCCCCTCATAACAGAAGCACTTAGTCTCAGTTTTTGGGTTAAACCTTGGGTTTCTTCATTAGAGCAGCAACTGGTTTGTCGTTTCCTGAAGTATGCCTTCTTGCCCTTGCCCTTCTTGAAACTAGTGGTTTTACTAACCATCAACAATTGATGCTCCTACTTTATTTCTACTTTCGCAATGTCAAACATTGGGAATAGCTCAAGGATCATCATATCTATCCTTGATATGTTATAGTTCATCACGAAGCTCTAGTAGCTTGGTGGCAGTTACTTTGGAGAACCATCACTATCTCATCTGGAAGATTAACTCCCACTTGATTCAAGCGACTGTTGCACTTAAACAATCTGAGAACATGCTAAACTATTGAGCTTTTCTCCTTTACTTTGTAGACTAAGAATCTAGTCGGAGATTTCATACCTCTCAACAAGGGCACGAGCATGAAATCCCAATTTGATCTCTTAAAACATCTCATATGTTCCGTGACGTTCAATACGACTTCAGCGCCTCAATTCTAAGCATTAAGTATTACGCACTGAACTATCATGTAGTCATCAAAAATGTGTATATCACACGTTCGCAACATCCACAGACGACGCTCGAGGTTCAGCACACCGAGCGGTGCATTAAGGACATAAGCCTTTCGTGCAGCAATGAGGACAATCCTTAGTTTACGGACCCAGTCCGCATAATTGCTACTATCATCTTTCAACTAAATTTTCTCTAGGAACATATCTAAAAACAGTAGAGCTATAGCGCAAGCTACAACATAATTTGCAAAGAACTTTTGACTATATTCATGATAATTGAGTTTATATAATCATATTACTAATAAATCCCACTCAAATAGACATCCCTCTAGTCATTCGAGTGGCGAATGATCCAAATCCACTAACTCAAGTCCGATCGTCACGTGAGTTGAGTATAGTTTCAGTGGTGAACATCTCCGTGTTGATCATATCAACTATATGATTCAAGCTCGACCTTTCGGTCTCTTGTGTTGCGAGGCCATGTCTGTACATACTAGGCTCGTCAAGTTTAACCAGAGTTTTCCGCGTGTGCAACTGTTTTGCACCCGTTGTATGTGAACGTTGAGTCTATCACACCCGATCATCACGTGGTGTCTCGAAACGACGAACTGTCGCAACGGTGCATAGTCGGGGAGAACACAATTTTTTCAAATTTTAGTGAGGGATCACCTTACAAGGCTACCGTCGTTCTAAGCAAAATAAGGTGCATAAAAGGATTAACATCACATGCAATTCATAAGTGACATGATATGGCGATGATCTTGTGCTTCTCGATCTCCATCACCAAAGCAACAACATGATCTTCATCGTCACCGGCGCCACACCATGATCTCCATCATCGTGGTGCCATCGAGGTTGTCGTGCTATCTATGCTATTACTACTAAAGCTACAACCTAGCAATATAGTAAACGCATCTGCAAGCACAAACGTTAGTTTAAAGACAACCCTATGACTCCTGCCGGTTGCAGTAGCATCGACTTGCAAGTCGATATTTAACTACTACAACATGATCATCTCATACATCCAATATATCACATCATTTCTTTGGCCATATCACATCCCACGCATACCCTACAAAAACAAGTTAGACGTCCTCTAATTTGTTGTTGCATGTTTTACGTGGCTACTATTGGTATCTAGTATGATCGCATCTTACTTACGCAAAGCCACAACAGTGATATGCAAATTGCTATTTAATCTTTCTCCAAGGACTGCCTCGGTCAAATCCGATTCAACTAAAGTTGAAGCAACAGATACCCGTCAGTCTTCTTTATGCAACAAGTTGCATGTTAGTTGATGAAACCGGTTTCTCGTAAGCGTACGAGTAAGGTTGGTCCGGGCTGCTTCAATCCAACAATATCTCCGAATCGAGAAAAGACTAAGTAGGGCAGCAAACCAAACATCAACGCCCATAAAAACTTTGGTGTTCTACCCGAGATTACATCTATGCATTAACCTAGCTCATGATCCACTCTTGGGGAACGTTGCATGGGAAACAAAAAATTTCCTACGCACACGAAGACCTATCATGGTGATGTTCATCTACGAGAGGAGATGGGATCCACATACCCTTGTAGATCGCTAAACGGAGGAGTAAATAAACGCGGTTTATGTAGTGGTACATCTTCACGATATGTCCCATGAACCGTTCCACGATCCGTCCCACGTACCGTCTCGTGATCCGTCCCGGTCAAGTGTCGAACGGACGGCACCTCCGTGTTCCGCACATGTACAGCTCGATGACGATCTCCGCCTTCTTGATCCAGCAAGATAGATGGGGATGTAGATGACTTCCCCGGCAGCGTGACGGCGCTCCGGTGGTGGTGGTGATCTATTCCTGCAGGGCTTCGCCCGAGCTCCACACAAAACCGATCTAGAGGAAGAACTACGAAGTAGAGGTTTAGGGTTGCGCATGGCAAAGTTGTGTCTCAAACAACCCTAAACGTCTAGTATATATAGGAGGAGGGAGGGGGCAGGCCTTGCGCCACAAGGGAGGAGCCCTTGGGTCGGCCGAAGTGGAGGAGGGAGGAGTCCTCCTCCAATCCCACTTGGATTAGGACTCCTTCCTTAATTTTTCACCTCTTTTGGATTTTCCACTTTTTCCTCATGGGCTTTCTTTGGATAAATTTTTCAGCCCATTATGCCTTATTGTGCATACAATAAACCCATGTGGACCCCTTGGGGTGTGGTGGGCCCACCCAGTGGGCCCTCGGAACCCATTCGTCACTCCCGGTACACTACCGGCAATGCCCGAAAACCTTCCGGAATCCAAATACCAACTTCCTATATATATCAATCTTCGTTTCCAGACCATTCTGAAACTCCTCGTGACGTTTGGGATCTCATCCGGGACTCCGAACAAAACTTTGGTCACCAACACATATAACTCAACTATACCCAAACGTGACCGAATCTTAAGTGTGCAGACCCTGCGGGTTCCAGAACTATGCACACATGACCTGAGACACTCTCTGGTCAATAACCAATAGCGGGACCTAGATGTCCATATTGTCTCCCACATATTCTACGAAGATCTCTATCGTTTGAACCTGTATGTCAAGGATTCAGTTAATCCCGTATGTTGTTCCCTTTGTCCTTCGGTATGTTACTAGCCCGAGATTCGATCGTCGGTATCTCCATACCTAGTTCAATCTCGTTACCGGCAAGTCTCTTTACTCATTCCGTAATAGAAGATCCCGTAACTAACTCCTTAGTCACATTTCTTGCAAGGCTTGTTCTGATGTTGTATTATCGAGTGGGCCCTGAGATACCTCTCCGTTACACGGAGTGACAAATCCTAGTCTTGATCCATGCCAACCCAACACACACATTTGGAGATACCTGTAGAGCACCTTTATAGTCACCCAGTTACGTTGCGATGTTTGATAACCCACAAGGTATTCCTCCGGTGTCCGGGAGTTGCATGATCTCATGGTCATAGGAACATATACATTGACATGCAGAAAATAGTAGCAATAAACTAACACGATCATACGCTATGTTTGTAGTTTGGGTCTTGTCCATCACATTATTCTCCTAATGATGTGATCCCGTTATCAAGTGACATAACTTGTCTATGGTTAGGAAACCTTAACCATCTTTGATCAACGAGCTAGTCAACTATAGGCTTACTAGGGACAGTGTTTTGTCTATATATCCACACATGTATTTGTGTTTCCAATCAATACAATTATACCATGGATAATAAACGATTATCATGAACAAAGAAATATAATAATAACTAATTTATTATTGCCTCTAGGGCATATTTACAACACCGTGACCAACTCCTTAGTCACATTGCTTGCAAGGCTTATTGTGATGTTGTATTACCAAGTGGGCCCCGAGATACCTCTCCGTCATATGGAGTGACAAATCCCAGTCTCGATTTACGCCAACCCAACAAACACCCTCGGAGATACCTATAGAGCAGCTTTATAGTCACCCAGTTACGTTGCAGCGTTTGATACACACAAGGTATTCCTCCGATGTCCGGGAGTTGCATGATCTCAAGGTCATAGAAGCAGATGTATTGACATGCAAAAAACAGTAGCAGTAAACTCACACGATCATATGGTACGTTCATAGTTTGGGTCTCGTCCATCACATAATTTTACTAATTATTTCATCCCGTTATCAAGTGACAACACTTGTTTATGGCTAGGAAACCTTGACCATCTTTGATCAACGAGCTAATCAACTAGAGGCTTACTAGGGACATTGTGTTGTCTATGTATCCACAAATGTATCTGAGTTTCCATTCAATACAATTCTAGCATGGTTAATAAACGATTATCATGAACAAGGAAATATAATAATAACCAATTTATTATTGCCTCTAGGGCATATTTCCAACAGTCTCCCACTTGCACTAGAGTCAATAATCTAGTTCACATCACTATGTGATTGTGATGAATCTAACACCCATACACTTCTAGGGTTTGATCATGTATTGCTTCTGAGAGAGGTTTTAGTCAACGGGTCTGAACTTTTCATATCCGAGTGTGCTTCACAAATCTCTATGTCATCCTGTAAGTGTTGCTACCACACGACATTTGAAGCAATTCCAAACGACTGCTCTACTATATGAATCCGGTTTACTACTCAGAGTTATCCAGATTAGTATCAAAGCTTGCATCAATGTAACCCTTTACGAAGAACTCTTTTATCACCTCCATAATCGAGAAAAATTTCTTAGTCCACTAGTTACTACGGATAACTTTGACTGATGTCCAGTGATCCATTCCTGGATCACTCTTGTACCCCTTGACAAACTCATGGCAAGGCACTCATCAAGTGCGGTACACAGCATGGCATACTTTAGAGCCTACGTCTAAGGCATAGGGGACGACCTTCGTCCTTTCTGTTTCTTCTGTCATGGTACGACTTTGAGTCTTACTCAAATTCACACCTTACAACACAACCAAGAACTCCTTCTTTGCCGATCTATTTTGAACTCCTTCAAAAACTTGCCAAAGCATGCATTTCGTTGAACGTTCTATTAAGCGCTTTGATCTATCTCTATAGATCTTGATGCTCAATGTTCAAGTAGCTTAATCCAGGTTTTCCTTTGAAAAAATCCGTTCAAACAATGCTTTATGCTTTCTAGAAATTCTACATTATTTCCGATCAACAATATGTAAACCACATATCCTCATCAGAAATTCTATAGTGCTCCCACTCACTTCTTTATAAATACAAGTTTCTCACAAACCTTGTATAAATCCAAAAACTTTGATCATCTCAACAAAGCATATATTCCAACTCCGAGATGCTTGCACCAGTCCATAGAAGGATCGTTGGAGCTTGCATACTTGTTAGCATCCTTAGGACTGACAAAAACCTTCTGGTTGTATCACATACAACCTTTCCTCAAGGAAACCATCGAGGAAGCAATGTTTTGACATCCTATCTGCAAGATTTCATAAATAATGCAACAACTGCTAACATATTTCCAACAGACTCTTAGCATCGCTACAAGTGAGAAAGTCTCATCATAGTCAACTCTTTGAACTTGTCGAAAATATCTTTGCGACAAGTCTAGCTTTCTTAATGGTGATTTTTTACCATCATCGTTTGTCTTCCTTTTAAAGATCCATCACTACTTAACAGTCTTATGACCATCAAGTAGTTCTTCCAAAGTCTACACTTTGTTTTCATACATGGATCCTCTCTCGGATTTCATGGCCTCCAGCCATTTGTCAGAATTCGAGCCCACCATCACTTCTTCATAGCTCGTAGGTTCATTTTTATCCAACAACATGACCTCCAAACAGGGTTACCGTACCACTCTATAGCAGTACGTGACCTTGTCGACCTACGAGGTTTGTATTAACTGGATCCGAAGTTTCATGATCACTATCATTAGCTTCCACTTCAATTGCTCTAGGCGCCACAGGAACAACTTCCCGGACCCTGCTACACATTGGTTGAAGTGATGGTTCAATAACCTCATCAAGTGTCCACAATCCTCCCACTCAATTCTTTCGAGAGAAACTTTTCTTCGAGAAAGGACCCGTTTCTAGAAACAAACACTTTGCTTCCGGATCTGAGATAGGAGGTATACCCAACTATTTTGGGTGTCCTATGAAGATGCATTTAGCCGCTTTGGGTTCGAGCTTATTAGGCTAAAAAAATTTCACATAAGCGTCGCAGCCCCAAAGTTTTAAGAAACGACAACTTAGGTTTCTCCAAACCATAGTTCATACGGTGTCACCTCAACGGAATTACGTGGTGCCCTATTGAAAGTGAATGCGGTTGTCTCTAATGCCTAATTGAAAAACGATAGTGATAATTCGATAAGAGACATCATAGTATGCACCATTTCCAATAGGGCGCGACTATGATGTTCGGACACACCATCACACCATGGTGTTCCAGGTGGCATTAGTTGTAAAACAATTTCCACATTGTCTTAACTGTGTACCAAACTTGCAACTCAGATATTCATCTCTATGATCATATCGTAGACATTTTATCCTCTTACTCTGAAACAACTTGAAACTTTCAATATTTCAGACTTGTGATTTATCAAGCAAATACTCATGTATCTACTTAAATCGTTAGTGAAGTAAGAACATAATGATATCCACTGCATGCCTCATCACTCATTGGACCGCACACATCAAAATGTATTACTTCCAACAAATTACTTTCTTGTTCCATCTCACTGGAAAACGAGGCCTTCAGTCATCTTGCCCATGTGGTATGATTCGCATGTCTCAAGTGATTCAAAATCAAGTGAGTCCGAATGATCTACTTGCATGGAGTTTCTTCATGCGTTTATAACAATAGGCATGGTTCGCATATCTCAAACGTTTCAAAAACGAGTGAGCCCAAAGATCCATCAGCATGGAGCCTTTTCATGCATTTTATATCAATATGACTCAAGCGGCACTGCCACAAGTAAGTGCTACTATTATTACTACTTTGTATCTTTTGGCATCAATATTATGAACATGTGTATCACTACGATCGAGATTCAATAAACCATTCATTTTAGTTGCAAGACCACTGAATGTATTATTCAAATAAACAGAGTAACCATTATTCTCTTTAAATGAATAGCCGTATTGCGATCAACACAATCATGTCTATGCTCAACGCGAACACCAAATAACATTTATTTAGGTTTAACACTAATCCCGATGGTAGAGGGAGCGTGCGATGTTGATCACATCAACCTTGGAATTACTTCCAACACACATCGTCACCTCACCCTTGCTAGTGTCCATTTAATCCGTAGCTATAATTTCGAGTTACTAACACTTAGCAATTGAACCGGTATCTAATACCATGGTAATACTAGGATTACTAGTAAATTACACATCAATATCACATATATCCAATATACTTCTGTCGACTTTGCCAACCTTCTCATCTACCAAGTATATAGGGTAGTTCCACTTCAGTGACCGTTCCCCTCATAACAGAAGCACTTAATCTCGGGTTTGGGTTCAACCTTGGGTTTCTTCACTAGAGCAGCAACTGGTTTGCCGTTTCATGAAGTATCCCTTCTTACCCTTTCCCTTCTTGAAACTAGTGGTTTTACTAACCATCAATAATTGATGCTCCTACTTGATTTCTACTTTCGCTGTCAGACATCGCGAATATCTGAAGGATCATCATATATATCCTTCATAGTTCATCATGAAGTTCTAGTAGCTTGGTGGTAGTGATTTTGGAGAACCATCACTATCTCATATGGAAGATCAACTCCAACTCGATTCAAGCGATTGTAGCACTTAGACAATCTGAGCACATGCTCAACAATTGAGCTTTTCTCCCTTACTTTGTAGACAGAGAATTTTGTCGGAGGTCTCATACCTCTTGACGTGGGCACGAGCCTGAAATCCCAATTTCATCTCTTGGAACATCTCATATGTTCTGTGACGTTCAAAACGTCTTCAGTGCCTCAATTCTAAGCCGTTAAGTATTACGCACTATACTATCACGTAGTCATCGAAACACGTGTATGTCAGATGTTCGCAACATCCAGAGATGACGTTCGGGGTTCAGCACAACGAGCGGTGCATTAAGGACATAAGCCTTCTGTGCAGCAGTGAGGACAATCCTCAGTTTACGGACCCAGTCCACATAATTGCTACTATCATCTTTCAACTAAGTTTTCTCTAGTAACATATCAAAAACAGTAGAGCTACAACGCCAGCTACAACATAATTTGCAAAGACCTTTTGACTATGTTCATGACAATGAGTTCAATTAATCATATTACTTAAGAACTCCCACTCAAATTGACATCCCTCTAGTCATTCGAGTGTCGCATGATCCAAATTCACTAACTCAAGTCCGATCATCACGTAAGTTGAGTTTAGTTTCAATGGTGAACATCTCCATGTTGATCATATCAATTGTATGATTCATGCTCGACCTTTCGGTCTCTTGTGTTCCGAGGCTTGTCTGTACATGCTAGGCTCGTCAAGTTTAACCCGAGTGTTCTGCGTGTGCAACTGTTTTGCACCCATTGTATGTGCACGTTGAGTCTATCACACCCGATCATCACGTGGTGTCTCGAAACGACGAAGTGTCGCAACGGTGCACAGTCGAGGAGAACACAATTTTTATCTTCAAATTTTAGTGAGGGATCACCTTATAATGCTACCGTCGTTCTAAGCAAAATAAGGTGCATAAAAGGATTAACATCACATGCAAATCATAAGTGACATGATATGGCTATGAACGTGTGCTTCTTGATCTCCATCACCAAAGCATCAGTTTGATCTCCATCGTCACCGGCGCCACACCATGATCTCCATCATTGTGCTGCTATCAATGTTGCCGCGCCACCTATATTGTTACTACTAAAGCTACTGAACTAGTGATAAAGCATCACCGGGCGCAAAAAATAATTAAACACAACCCTATGGCTCCTTCCGGTTGTCGTAGCATCGACGTGCAAGTCGATATTTAACTATTACAACATGATCATCTCATACATCCAATATATAATATCATGTGTTTAGCCATATCACATCATATGCATACCCTGCAAAAACAAGTTAGACGTCCTCTAATTTGTTGTTGCATGTTTTCGTGGCTGCTATGGGTATCTACTATGATCGCATCTTACTTACGCAAAACCACAATAGTGATATGCAAGTTGCTATTTAACCTTCTCCAAGGACCGCCTAGGTCAAATCTGATTCAACTAAAGTTGAAGAAACAGACACCCGCCAGTCATCTTTATGCAACAAGTTGCATGTTAGTCGATCGAACCGGTCTCTCGTAAGTGTACGAGTAATGTTGGTCCGGGCCGCTTCAATCTAACAATACCACCGAATCAAGAAAAGATAAAGGAGGGCAGCAAATTGAACATCAACACCCAGAAACTCTTTTGTGTTCTACTCGAGATATCATCTACGCATGAACCTAGCTCATGGTGCCACTGTGGGGGAACGTTTGCATGGGAAACAAAAAAATTCCTACGCACACGCAATACCTATCCATGGCGATGATCATCTATGAGAGGGGAGAGTGAATCTACATACCCTTGTAGATCGCTAAGCGGAAGCGTATATAACGCGGTTGATGTAGTGGAACATCTTCGTGATCCAAATCGCAACCCGTCCCACGATTTTATCACGATCCGTCCCGCGATCCCATCACGATCCATCCCGATCTAGTGCGGAACAGACGGCACCTCCGCGTTCAACACACGTACAGCTCGATGACGATCCCCACCTTCTTGGTCTAGCAAAAGGGGCAGAGAGGTAGATGAGTTCTCCAACATGACAGCAGGGTGGTGGTGGTGGTGTACAATCTAGCAGGGCTTCGCCAAGCGCTGCAGAACTAATCTAGAGGAGAAAACGATTTAGAGAGAGAGGGCAGCATGTGGATAATTAGGGTTAGGGCTGCCTCTAATTCCTCTAGTATATGTAGGAGGGAGGGGAGGGGAGGAGGCAGCCTCAAACCCTCAAGGTTTGGCCGAAATTGGAGGTGGAGGAGTCCTACTCCAATCTTACTAGGAGTAGGATTCCTCCTGTGCACTTGGAAACCCTTTTCTCCTCTTCCACCTTTGGGATTTTTCCTTCTCAAACCTCATGGGCCTTAGTGGGGGCTTAGGCCAGCCCACTAGGGGCTGGTTTGTCTCCTCCCACAGCCCATGAGGCCCCTCGGGGCATGACACCCCTCCTGATGGTCCCCGGTACCCTCCCGACATTCCCGGTACACTATCGATGAACCCGAAACTTTGCCGATGACCAAAACAGGACTTCCTATATACCAATCTTTACCTATGGATTGTTCCGAAGCTCCTAGTGACGTCCACGATCTCATCATGAACTCCGAACAACCTTCGGTCACCAACACCTATAACTCAACTATACCGAAACGTCACCGAACCTTAAGTGTGCAGACCCTGCGGGTTCGAGAACTATCCAGACATGACGTGAGACACTCCCCAATCGATAACCAATAGCGGGACCTAGATGCCCATATTGGCTCCTACATATTCTATGAAGATCTTTATCGGTTGAACCTCTATGTCAAGGATTCAGTTAATCCCATATGATGTTCCCTGTGTCCTTTGGTATTTTACTTGCCCGATATTCGACCGTCGGTATCTCCATACCTAGTTCAATCTCGTTACCGTAGAGTATCTTTACTCGTTCCGTAATACAAGATCCTGTGACCAACTCCTTAGTCACACAGCTTGCAAGGCTTATTGTGATGTTGTATTACCGAGTGGGTCCCGAGATACCTCTCCGTCATACAGAGTGACAAATCCTAGTCTCGATTCACACCAACCCAACAAACACCTTCGGAGATACCTGCAGAGCACCTTTATAGTGACCCAATTACGTTGCGACGTTTGATACACACAAGTTATTCCTCCGATGTCCGGGATTTGCATGATCTCATGGTCATAGGAACAGATATATTGACATGCAGAAAAAGTAGCAATAAACTCACACGATCATATGCTACATTCATAGTTTGGGTCTTGTCTATCACATCATTCTCCTAATGATGTGATCCCATTATCAAGTGACAACACTTGTCTATGGCCAGGAAACCTTGACCATCTTTGATCAATGAGCTAGTCAACTAGAGGCTTACTAGGGACATTGTGTTGTATATGTATCCACACATGTATTGGAGTTTCCATTCAATACAATTCTAGCATGGATAATAGACGATTATCATGAACAAGGAAATATAATAATAACCAATTTATTATTGCCCCTAGGGCATATTTCCAACACATAAGGATTTGGATGTTGCAGACACGTTGACTAAACCTCTTCCATGAGCAAAACATGATAAGCACCAGAACTATATGGGTGTTAGATTCATTAGCTTGTAATACTAGATTATTGACTCTAGTGCAAGTGCGAGACTATTGGAAATATGTCGTAGATGAAATAATAAAGTGGTTATTATCATATTTCCTTGTTCATGATAATCATTTATTATTCATGCTATAATTGTATTGATTGGAAACTAAAATACATTTGTCGGTACATAGACACCAAAATGTCCCTAGTATGCCTCTACTGGACTAGCTCGTTGATAAAAGATGGCTAATGATTCGTAGCCATAGACGTGAGTTTTCATTTGATAAGGGGATCACAACATTAGGAGAATGATGTGATGGACAAGACCCAAACCTGAAGCATAGTGTTTGATCGTATCCAGTTTACTCCTATTGCTTTCTGCATGTCAATGTATTTGTTCCTTTGACCATGAGATCAGACCATCCACTGACAACAGAGGGATGCCCTGTGCGTATCAAACATGACAACATAATTGGGTGATTATATAGATGCTCTACACGTATCTTCAACGGTGCTGTTGAGTTGGCATGGATCAAGACGGGGATTTGTCACTCCGTGTGACGAAGAGGTATCTCGAGGCCCACTCGGTAATACATCATCATAGTAAGCTTGCAAGCAATGTGACTAAGTAGTTAGTCATGACATCTTGTATTACAAAACGAGTAAGCAGACTTGCCGGTAATGAGATTGAACTAGGTATAAAGATGCCGACGATCGAATCTTGGGCAAGTAATATACCGATGGACAAAGGGAACTCCATACGGGATTGTCTAAATCCTTGGTTTCGTGGTTCGACCGATAAAGATCTTCGTATAATATGTGGGAACCAATATGGGAATCCAGGTTCTGCTGTTGGTTATTGATCGTAGAGGTGTCTCGGTCATGCGTGCATAGTTCTCAAACCCGCACGGTCTGCACACTCAACGTTCGGTGACGATATAGATATAATTGAGTTATTGTGTTGGTGACCCAAAGTTGTTCGGAGTCCTGGATGAGATCCCGGATGTTACGAGGAGCTCTAGAATGGTCCGAAGGTAAATCTTTATATATAGGAAAGTGGTATTTGGGTTCCAGAAAAGTTTCGGGTTTTCTGGTAGTACCGGGTGTGCCAAAAGGGTCCCGGGGGTCCACCGGGAGGGGGCACCCACCCTGGGGGCACATGGGCCTAAGAGGTGGCGCACCAGCCCCTAGTGGGCTGGGAGGCCGACACCTAAAGGGACCACACGCCCAAGGGTAGGTGGGCGAGGTGCCCTGGGGAGGGAGGAGTCCTCCCTTTGGGCGTTAACCTCCCACAACTACTCTTGGCCGTCCAACCCTCCCTTGGAGGAGGGGCCAAGGCTACGCCCTACGTACCCCTTCCTCCTATAAATAGAGAGGAATATGAAGGCAGCCAACATGACAAGCCTTGGCGGCACCCTTCCTCTTTTCGCTAGATCGTTTTCTCCTCCGTCGCGTCATGCCAGCGATTTGCGAAGCCGTTCTAAGATCGCACCACCACCACCGCGACCATGCCATCGTGCTACCGAAGAACTCAACCTCCACTTCACCATTGCTTGCTAGATCGAGGAGGTGAAGGAGTCATCGAGTTGTATGTGTGATGAACACTGAATTTTCATCCGTTCTGCACTTGATCGGGACGTTCGTGATTGGATCACGAGACATATCTTGATTGGACTGCGAAGACGTTTGACTACATCAACCGCGTTTCTCAGCGCTTTTGCTTAGCAATCTACATGGGTAAGTAGATGCACTCCCCCTCTCGTAGATGTTGATATCCATAGATTGATCTTGGTGAGCGTAGGGAAATTTTTGTTTCCCATGCGATGCTCCCCAATAGGTTGTTGCTGCAATGGTCATGGCGGTGCAACGGGTGAAAAACGACATGTTGCAAGGGTCTTCCATCGATGTTGCAAACCCTTTGGCATGTTCTGATGTGTCCCGCGGCAGTAGAGAAGTGGGGAAACAATATTGTGACGACTAAGCACCACTCCCGCTGGGAGTGCAGCCTGAGTGTGTCGATGCTACAAGCCAACCATCATGGTGTGCACCGATATGATGGATCTGTATTCATGAAGTATGTCTACCAGAGAGGGATAATTGGAAAATTTAAGAATTCGTTTGGGAAACATCAAATCTCTCAAAAATAGCAGCATAAATAACTAAGCAGAAACACTTAAACGAAAGTAAAATATCGAATATAAACTAGGGCATTCATTGGAAGATAATCACAAGGTGAAAACATAATTCATGACATAGAAATAAAAGTAAATAGGGAACAGCGGTGACCATTGATGCTCGATGGCGATGGAGTGTTTGTTTCACCAGTTCACTACTCTGCAAAAGGGCTACATCTGATTGGAGAGACTTGTGATTGAACACAAAAGATAAACTCTCTTCGTCCTACTATCCTCGACAATTGATTAATCAACAAGGGTCGATCACTCGGGTGGATGCTTGAGGTGATCTCCGCAACCTTCTTCACAAACCACAATTATTGTTGGTTAGTGAAGAAATTGACAAATAACCATCTAGAGAGCAGCCCGAGGTGGTTTTTAAACTCAAATTTCGCGGAAGATGTGTGCTCACACAATCTTCTTGGAATCACACGGAGCAGCCCGAGGTTCACGTTGGAAGGGGGTGGCTATCTATAGTCGCGGTCTAACTGAAGGGGAAAATTGTTTTGGACATGGCACCTGGCCAATGCCCAACCAACACGTGTCCAATTGTCGGATTTTGAGCACAACGATAATATTACTTAGGGAACGAGTAATGCTAACTCCTTGGTTTGAATCAAATCTCATAGCGAAAAAGAATAGTTTCTCGTGTTGGCAAGTATTTATTCGGAACACAAAAGGTGTGTTTAGTCGTCCACAAAAATTCAACCAGGACCACTGTATCCAACATCTTTTCGGTGTCAAGCTGTTCGGTTGCATGCGAACACTATAGGCGTGGAGAGCACGATTCTTAAAGCACCTACGAGCGTGCATCAGTGGAAACATAGTTTCCAAGGAGCCACGCATGAGCAATGCTGTGGAGCGCACACGAATGGTTGTGGCTGTACGTATTTGCACATAATCACCTCATTAATCTTTTTTCTACACAATCGTGTGTGCTCACTATCCCTCCGCTAGCAGGCCTACTCACGTGCCCGGTCACCCTGGCAGACCCCGCCGCCGGCAGCCATGAACCATATCGCCCCGGCCGACCCCGTCGTTGGCAAGCGTGCCAAACGCTCCCAGAGTGCCTCCTCCTGCTTATCGAGCTCCCAACCGCATACGCTTTCGCTCCGGCCATCCGGTGCTACTCGATGTCCATCTCCATCTCTCTTTCATTGCTTTCTGCCTCACTCTCGTACCCATGCCTTTCTGTCCTCCGAGCTGTTCGTCGGCCCCCTCGCCTCCCCGCTCTCAGCTCGCATGTCCGACTCGTTACTCATATCCAACTAAGTTGTACAACAGCACGTGTTTACAGGGAAAACTAAGAGCAACTCTAGCAGACCCCGCATCTCGTCGGCCCGCAAAACACGTTTGCAGTTTGCGCAAAATAGTTTTTACACGCTGGCCCGGGCTGGCACACATGCAGACCCACAAACGCATTCGTAAAAAAATATATTCGCAGAATATACTTTTTTACGGATCGGCTTTGCGAGGTCTGCTCTTTGCGTCGCTGCATTCCGCATATCATCAGCCCGCAAATATCAAATACAACATAATTCAACAATCGAAAACAAACTGAATTATTCGAATCAAACATAATACAATAATCATCCGCATTACAGATAATATTCAAATAACCGTAGCAAACTTAAATAGTGCAATACAAAACTTGTCGTGAATACAAATACAAATGAATACAAAAATAAGTCACTGTCCAGCCCTTTGCCAATGGTGTTCATTGTCCCTTTAAGCCCGCGAGATTCCTTCTTTGAGTAAAATACCGGCAATTTGCCTCGCAAGCTTGAACAATTTTCACAAAGAGGGATCGGCGCATTCGGTACCTTCTCGGGAAGAGGTGCGGAGGATATGTAGGATTCTCCGCGAAATATTCTTGCATCAACATCTCGTTCTCAAGATGGTGATTCCGAGGAATGCACAAACGCCCGACAGTCGATCCTCGCCTCCTCTTCTGGTTCTCGTCTTCATGCTCCTTCACGGCAAGCGCCATGACTAATGTTTGCTGCCGAAAGTTCGCAAGCATGGTCTCAATATCCGAGCAGTCCGAATCGAACGAATCGGATAGTAAGAACTTCTCGCACGGGGTCAACTTTATCTTCTCGCACAGCTCACAAAAATCACAAAAAAGGGACTAACCGGCGGCTGGTGATCCCGGGCGGCGACGAGGCGGTGGTCGATCCCGGGCGGCGGCAACGGCGACGGCGGTGGGGGCGGCTCTTCTCGTCGGATCCGGAGGGTCGGTGCAGCGGCTCGCCTGCAGATATAGCCAGAATCGTCGGCGACGGGCGGGCGGAAGCAAGGGCAGGGCGGCGACGGAAGAGGGGAGAAATAGCGCGGTTTGAAATGTCCCTCCCGCCAACTGATTCTCTGTGATGCAGGGCACCGCAACGGGGAAGGGGAAACCCGCGTTTTCTGAGGTTGGGGTCGAGAATTTGCCGTGCACCCCAAAAAATTTTGTGGGCCGGGACGAGATGCGTGGTCTGGTCGGGCAGGCTTTCCGTTGTGTACCCGCATTTTGACGGTTATTTTGTGGGTCGGGGGCGGATGCGGGTTCTGCTAGAGTTGGTCTAACAACCCACCCTCCTCTCGACCCACACAAGGAGAGATAGAAAGCGAACACCATTCCGCCCCAACTGCTCACCCTAGCCGCCCTACAGCTATTGTGTGCCACGTTGGTCGTGCGCGAGCCGAACATCGACTGGGCAATGCTAGTGGACTTCCTATCGTGGTTGGCGGCGGCCGCATTCGCCACATCAACTGGGTTGCCTCCCGTCCCGTCTCCGCCAACTGGACGTGCGCACGTGCAGGGCCGATGGCTCCCGCATTGTCAAGCTGCGCCTCCCGAGGATCGCCCTCCTGGGTCATGTGCCGTCCCGCATGCTCGCCCGCCCCATCGTGCTTCGGGTGCTGAGCCTTCGCGCCACACACTCTCTGACTCCTTCCTCAAGAACCTACTCACCCTCCCGGGCCTCGCCGGCCTCCACCTCCGGCATAATTACCTCTCTGGCGCCCTACTATCCGGCCTCGCGGGGCTAAAAATGCTCAAGGTGCTCCCCCTCTCGTTCTACGGCTTCAACATGACACCCATCCTGGTGAGCATTCTAACCTCACGCATCCCGCGACTAATTCCCTGCTAAAATTCTCGGAAGCCCCTTGGCTAGGAACAACATGACATAGTTAGCGCCGGTGTCGCTAGAGGTTCCCCTTACTGGTGTAGCTCGTCTCGCTCGACACTCCTCGAGCGCAGGAGCACACACTTGCCTATCTCCAGAACCTAATGGACAGTGATAGATTTGTACATTAGGGATAGTCCTACAGACCTGCATCCCTAGGCCTACCCAAGACCCTACATGGACATCAGCGTCCCAGAAGTCACCTATGCAGTCGTGATCTCACTCGGACAAGTGTATCTTCACTTGACTCACATGACGTCACTCGAACCATCTCATATCAGTCGTAATCATCTCTACACTCAGACTGCAACAAAGCGTGGGCAACAAAGAGATTGTAACGGCTACAGACTTGAACTATCACATGAAGTGCAGTGAAGACGTGTCTTACTAGTAACGCTGCAGTTAGAGCTGCTGTTACTAGTAACTTCCGTAGTTATTAGCATTTACTCGCCCTTCTAATGAAGTTCGGACGGTCGTGGCGCACTCTATATAAACCATCCCCGTGCTCCTTAGCAAGGGTTCAATATTCAGTACTAGCACACATTTTATAAACAAACACCAGCCATCGAGACTCGAGACGTAGGGTTATTACCAGTATCCAGTGGGCCCCAAACTCGTACATCCGAGTATATGCACTGCTGTGACGCCTTCCATTTAATCGTACGCTAATCATACACGCAAATGCGTATGATCAAACTCAAGGACTCACGAGAAGATATCACAACACAACTCTAGACACAAATAAAACAATACAAGCTTCATATTACAAGCCAGGGGCCTCGAGACCTAGAATACAGAAGCTCGATAAACACACGAGTCAGCGGAAGCAACAATATTTAAGTACAGACATAAAACATGAGGTGCCTTAGAGAAGGCTAGCACAAAAGAAACACGATCGAACGAAGCGAGGCCTCCTGCCTGGGAACCTCCTAACTACTCCTATCTTCAGCGGCGTCCACGAAGAAGACACCATCGGGGCGGCAGGCGTCGGCAGCAAACTCCATCTCCTGGGCTCCATCATCTGGTCGCAGCAACGGATCAAGGGGACAAAGGGGGAGCAAAGCAACGGTGAGTACTCATCCAAAGTACTCGCAAGACTTATATCAAAACTACGCTAAGTATGCAATAGTATCAAAGGAGGGGGGGGGTTATATGTGGACTGACTGCAGCAAAGCGAGAAAGAGAGAGAAGCCTAGTCCTATCGAACAGTAGCATCTTCAGGGTCTTGCAGCAATAGACGAGAGTAGAATAGGTGTAACACAAATAATAGTCATATTGTTGCATCAATATTAAAGTGAGGTCACGCCTAGAGATCCTCCCTCGACTCCGTGCGAGGAAGCAATCCCGGGGCAACTAATTGTTGGGGAACGTCGCATGGGAAACAAAAAATTTCCTACGCACACGAAGACATATCATGGTGATGTCCATCTACGAGAGGGGATTTGGATCTACGTACCCTTGTAGATCGCACAGCAGGAAGCATTAAGAAAAACAGTTGATGTAGTGGAACGTCATCACGTCCCTCGATCCGCCCCGCGAACCGTCCCACGAACCGTCCCACGATCCGCTCCGATCTAGTGCCGAACGGACGGCACCTCCGCGTTCAGCACACGTACAGCTCGACGATGATCTCGGCCTTCTTGATCCAGCAAGAGAGACGGAGAGGTAGATGAGTTCTCCGGCAGGGTGACGGCGCTCCGGAGGTTAGTGGTGATCTATTCCAGCAGGGCTCCGCCCGAGCTCCGCAAAAACGTGATCTAGAGGAAATCGTGGAGGTATGTGGTCGGGCTGCCGTGGCAAAGTTGTCTCAAATCATACCTAATACCTCAGTATATATAGGAGGGAGGGGAGGGGCCTTGCCTTGAGGCTCAAGAGAGCCCCAAGGGGTCGGCCGAAGGGAGGGGGAGGAGGATTCCTCCTCCAATCCTAGTCCAACTAGGATTGGAAGGTGGAGTCCTTCCCTTCCTTCCAACTTCCCCTTTTTTTCTCTTTGATTTTCTTTATCTCCTGCGCAAGGGCCTTCTTGGGCTTGGCCACCAGCCCACTAAGGGCTGGTGAGGCACCCCTAAGGCCTATGGGCTTCCCCCGGGTGGGCTGCCCCCCCCCCCCCCCCCCGCGGTGAACATTCAAAACCCATTCGTCACTCCTGGTACATTCCCGGTAATGCTCCGGTAATCAAATGAGTTCATCCTATATATCAATCTCCGTCTCCGGACCATTCTGGAAACCCTCGTGGCGTCCGTGATCTCATCCGGGACTCCGAACAACATTCGGTAACCAACCATATAACTCAAATACGCATAAAACATCGCCGAACCATAAGTGTGCAGACTCTGCGGGTTCGAGAACTATGTAGACATGACCCGAGGGACTCCTCGGTCAATATCCAATAGCGGGACCTGGATGCCCATATTGGATCCGACATATTCTATGAAGATCTTATCGATTGAACCTCAGTGCCAAGGATTCATATAATCCTGTATGTCATTCCCTTTGTCCTTCGATATGTTACTTCCTCAAGATTCGATTGTCAGTATCCGCATACCTATTTCAATCTCGTTTACCGACAAGTCTCTTTACTCGTTCCGTAATACAAGATCCCATGACTTACATTAAGTCACATTGCTTGCAAGGCTTCTGTGTGATGTTGTATTACTGAGTGGGCCCCGAGATACCTCTCCGTCACACGGAGTGACACATCCCAGTATTGATCCATACTAACTCAACGGACACCTTCGGAGATACCTGCAGAGCATCTTTATAGTCACCCAGTTACGTTGTGACGTTTGATACACACAAAGCATTCCTCCGGTGGCAGTGAGTTATGTGATCTCATGGTCATAGGAATAAATACTTGACACGCAGAAAACAGTAGCAACAACATGACACGATCAACATGCTACATTCATTAGTTTGGGTCTAGTCCATCACATGATTCACTCAATGATGTGATCCAGTTATCAAGCAACAACACCTTGTACATAGTCAGAAGACCCAGACTATCCTTGATCAACTGGCTAGCCAACTAGAGGCTTTCTAGGGATAGTGTTTTGTCTATGTATCCACACATGTATCTAAGTCTTCATTCAATACAATTATAGCATGGATAATAAACGATTATCTTGATATAGTAATTAGAATAATAACTTATTTATCATTGCCTCTAGGGCATAATTCCAACAATCTCCCACTTGCACTAGAGTCAATAATCTAGTCCTCACATCGCCATGCGAATTACATTGTAATAAATCTAACACCCATACAGTTCTGGTGTTGATCATGCTTTGCCCGTGGAAGAGGTTTAGTCAGCGGATCTGCCACATTCAGATCCGTGTGCACTTTGCAGATATTCACGTCCTCCTCCTCGACGTAGTCGCGGATGAGGTTGAAGCGTCGTTTGATGTGTCCGATCTTCTTGTGAAACCGTGGTTCCTTTGCTAAGGCAATGGCACCCGTGTTGTCACAAAACAGGGTTATTGGATTCAGTGCGCTCGACACCACTCCAAGATCCGTCATGAACTGCTTCATCCAGACACCCTCCTTAGCCGCCTCCGAGGCGGCCATGTACTCCGCTTCACATGTAGAATCAGCTACGACGCTTTGCTTGGAACTGCACCACCTTACCGCACCCCCATTAATAATAAATACGTATCCGGTCTATGACTTAGAGTCGTCCGGATCTGTGTCAAAGCTTGCATCAACGTAACCCTTTACGGCGAGCTCTTTGTCACCTCCATATACGAGAAACATCTCCTTAGTCCTTTTCAGGTACTTCAGGATATTCTTGACCGCCGTCCAGTGATCCACTCCTGGATTACTCTGGAACCTGCCTGCCATACTTATGGCCAGGCTAACGTCTGGTCTAGTGCACAGCATCGCATACATGATAGAACCTATGGCTGAAGCATAGGGGACGATGCTCATATGCTCTCTATCTTTATCAGTTGTTGGGCACTGAGTCTTACTCAATATCGTACCTTGTAAAACTGGCAAGAACCCCTTCTTGGAGTGTTCCATTTTGAACCTCCTCAAAACTTTATCAAGATATGTGCTTTGCGGAAGTCCTATTAGGCGTTTTGATCTATACCTATAGATCTTTAGGCCTAGAATGTAAGCAGCTTATCCTAGGTCCTTCATAGAGAAACTTTTATTCAAGTAATCTTTAATGCTCTCCAAAAACTCCACGTCGTTTCCAATCAGCAATATGTCATCCACATATAATATTAGAAACGCCACAGAGCTCCCACTCACTTTCTTGTAAATACAGGATTCTCCAACCACGTGTGTAAACCCAAATGCTTTGATCACCTCATCAAAGCGTTTATTCCAACTCCGAGATGCTTGCACCAGTCCATAAATGGATCACTGGAGTTTGCACACTTTGTTAGCATTTTTAGGATCGACAAAACCCTCGGGTTGAATCATATAGAACTCTTCCTTAAGGAAACCGTTAAGGAATGCCGTTTTGACATCCATCTGCGAGATTTCATAATCGAAAAATGCAGCTATTGCTAACATGATTCTGACAGACTTAAGCATCGCTATGGGTGAGAATGTCACATCGTAGTCAATTCCTTGAACTTGTGAAAAACCCTTTGCCACAAGTCGAGCTTTATAAACGGTCACATTACCGTCAGCGTCTGTCTTCTTCTTAAAGATCCATTTGTTCTAAATAGCCTTGCGGCCTTCAGGTAGTACTTCTAAAGTCCACACTTTGTTTTCATACATAGATCCTATCTCGGACTTCATGGACTCCAGCCATTTGTTGGAATCCGGGACCACCATTGCTTCTTCATAATTCGCAGGCTCATTGTTGTCCAACAACATAATTGATAAGACGGGATTACCGTACCACTCTAGAGTAGTACGCAGTCTCCTCGACCTGCAAGGTCCGATAGGAACTTGATCCGGAGTTTCATGATCATCATCATCAACTTCCTCCTCAACCGACACCGCAACGACAGGGGTTTCCCCTTGCCCTGCGCCACCATCCAGAGGGATGAGAGGTTCGACAACCTCATCTAGTTCTATCTTCCTCCCACTCAATTCTCTCGAGAGAAACTCCTTCTCAAGAAAAGCTCCGTTCTTAGCAACAAACACTTTGCCCTCGGATTTGAGATAGAAGGTATACCCAACTATCTCTTTTGGGTAACCTATGAAGACACACTTTTCCGCTTTGGGTTCCAGCTTTTCAGGATGAAGCTTTTTGACATAAGCATCACATCCCCAAACTTTAAGAAACGACAACTTTGGTCTTTTGCCATACCACAGCTGATATGGTGTCGTCTCAATGGATTTCGATGGTGCCCTATTTAAAGTGAATGCAGCTGTTTCTAATGCATAACCCCAAAATGATAACGGCAAATCAGTAAGAGACATCATAGATCGCGCCATCTCTAATAAAGTACGATTACGATGTTCGGACACACCATTACGCTGTGGTGTTCCAGGCGGTGTCAACTGTGAAAAAATTCCACATTGTCTTAAGTGAGCACCAAACTCGAAACTCAGATATTCACCCCCACGATCAGACCGTAGGAACTTGATCTTCTTGTTACGATGATTTTCGACTTCACTGTCAAATTGTTTGAACTTTTCAAATGTTTCAGACTTGTGCTTCATCAAGTAGACATAACCATATCTACTCAAATCGTCAGTGAAGGTGAGAAAATAACGATATCCGTCGTGTGCCTCCACACTCATCGGACCACACACATCGGTATGTATGATTTCCAACAAGTCACTTGCACGCTCCATTGTTCCGGAGAACGGAGTTTTAGTATCTTGCCCATGAGGCATGGTTCGCATGTGTCAAGTGTATCAAAGTCAAGTGACTCCAAAAGTCCATCGGTATGGAGTTTCTTCATGCGTTTTATACCAATATGACCTAAGCGGCAGTGCCATAAAACATGGCGCTATCATTGTTAACTCTAAATCTTTTGGTCTCAATGTTAAGTATATGTGTATTATCACTATCAAGATTCAATATGAACAATCCTCTCACATTGGGTGCATGACCATAAAAGATATTACTCATAGAAATAGAACAACCATTATTCTCTGACTTAAACGAGTAACCGTCTCGCAATAAACAAGATCCAGATATAATGTTCATGCTTAAGGCAGGCAATAAATGACATTTATTTAAGTTCATAACTAATCCTGATGGTAACTGAAGTGAAACTATGCCGACGGCGATTGCATTAACCTTGGAACCATTTCCCACGCGCATCGTCACTTCATCCTTCGCCAGCCTTCGCTTATTCCTCAGTTCCTGTTTCGAGTTGCAAATATGAGCAACAGAACCGGTATCGAATACCCAGGCACTACTACGAGAGCTGGTTAAGTACACATCAATAACATGTATATCGAATATACCTGATTTTTCTTTGGCGGCCTTCTTATCAGCCAGATACTTGGGGAAGTTGCGCTTCCAGTGACCCATACCCTTGCAATAATAGCACTCCGTTTCAGGCTTAGGTCCAACTTTGAGTTTCTTCGTCAAATTGGCAACATGCTTGCCGCTCTTCTTTGAATTACCCTTCTTTCCTTTGTCGTTTCTCTTGAAACTAGTGGTCTTATTCACCATCAAAACTTGATGCTCTTTACGGAGTTCTCACTCTGCGACTTTTAGCATCGCGAGTAACTCGCCGGGTGACATGTTCATCCCTTGCTTGTTATAGTTCAACACAAAGCCTTTATAGCTTGGTGGCAGTGATTGAAGAATTCTGTCAGTGATAGCCTCTTGCGGGAGTTCAATCCCCAGCTTAGCTAGACGGTTTTAGTACCCAGACATTTTGAGCACATGTTCACTGACAGACGAATTCTCCTCCATCTTGCGAGCATAGAATTTATCGGAGGTCTCATACCTCTCGATCCGGGCATTCTTCTGAAAGATAAACTTCATCTCCTGGAACATCTCATATGCTCCATGACGCTCAAAGGGACGTTGAAGTCCCGGCTCTAAGCCATACAAGACTGCACATTGAACTACTGAGGAGTCCTCCTTGCGTGTTAACCAAGCGTTCTTAACATCTTGGTCAGCCGCGGCGGGTGGTTCATCTCCTAGTGCAGCATTAAGGACATAATCCTTCTTCCGAGTTTGCAGGAGCAACTTAAGATTACGAGCCCAGTCTACAAAGTTGCTTCCGTCATCTTTCAACTTAGCTTTCTCTCGGAACGTATTAAAATTCGGGGTAACTGTCGCGTGAGCCATTGATCTACAACACAAATATATTCAAAGTGGACTTAGACTATGTTCAAGATAATTAGAGTTTAACTAATAAAATTACTTGCTAAACTCCCACTCAAAAAGAACATCTCTCTAGTCATTTGAGTGGTTCATGATCCAATTCCACTAGCTCAAGTCTGATCATCACGTGAGTTGGGATAGTTTCAGTGGTAAGCATCCCTATGCTAATCATATCAACTATATGATTCATGATCGACCTATCGGTCTCATGTGTTCATAGGCCATGTCTGTACATGCTAGGCTCGTCAAGCGTAACCCGAGTGTTCCGCGTGTGCAACTGTTTTGCACCCGTTGTATGTGAACGTTCAGTCTATCACACTCGATCATCACGTGGTGTCTCGAAACAACGAACTGTAGCAACGGTGCACAGTCGGGGAGAACACAATTTCGTCTCGAAATTTTAGTGAGAGATCACCTCATAATGCTACCGTCGTTCTGAGCAAAATAATGTGCATAAAAGGATTAACATCACATGCAATTCATAAGTGACATGATATGGCCATCATCATGTGCTTCTTGATCTCCATCACCAAAGCACCCGCACGATCTTCTTGTCACCGGCGCCACACCATGATCTCCATCAACGTGTCGCCATCGGGGTTGCCGTGCTACTCATGCTATTACTACTAAAGCTACATCGTAGCAATATAGTAAACGCATGTGCAAGCACAAACATTAGTTTAAAGACAACCCTATGGCTCCTGCCGGTTGCCGTACCATCGACGTGCAAGTCGATATTAACTATTACAACATGATCATCTCATACATCCAATATATCACATCACATCGTCGGCCATATCACATCACAAGCATAGCCTGCAAAAACAAGTTAGACGTCCTCTAATTGTTGTTGCATGTTATTTACGCAAACACCACAACGGAGATGTATGAATTGCTATTTAACCTCTCTCCAAGGACCTCTACGGTCAAATCCGATTCAACTAAAGTTGGAGAAACCGACACTCGCCAGTCATTTTTGAGCAACGGGGTTTCTCGGAGCGATGAAACCAGTCTCTCGTAAGCGTACGAGTAATGTCGGTCCGAGCCGCTTCGATCAAACAATACCGCAGAATCAAGAAAAGACTAAGGAGGGCAGCAAATCGCACATCACCGCCCACGAAAACTTTTGTGTTGTACTCGAGATGACATCTACGCATGAACCTAGCTCATGACGCCACTATTGGGGAACGTCGCATGGGAAACAAAAATTTTCCAACGCACACCAAGACCTATCATGGTGATGTCCACCTACGCGAGAGGATTTTTATCTACGTACCCTTGTAGATCGCACAGCAGGAAGCGTTAAGAAACGCGGTTGATGTGGTGGAACGTCCTCACGTCCCTCGATCCGCCCTGCTAACCGTCCCACGAACCGTCCCACGATCCGTCCCACGATCCGCTCCGATCTAGTGCCGAACAGACGGCACCTCCGCGTTCAGCACACGTACCGCTCGACAATGATCTCGGCCTTCTTGATCCAGCAAGAGAGATGGAGAGGTAGATGAGTTCTCCGGCAGCGCGACGGCGCTCCGAAGGTTGGTGGTGATCTATTCCAGCAGGGCTCCGCCCGAGCTCCGCAGAAACGCGATCTAGAGGAAAAACCGTGGAGGTATGTGGTCGGGCTGCCGTGGCAAAGTTGTCTCAAATCAGCCCTAATACCTCAGTATATATAGGAGGGAGGGGAGGGGCCTTGCCTTGAGGCTCAAGAGATCCCCAAGGGGTCGGCCGAAGGGGGGGAAGAGGATTCCTCATCGAATCCTAGTCCAACTAGGATTGGAAGGTTGAGTCCTTCCCTTCCTTCCCACTTCCTCTTTTTTTTCTCTTTGATTTTCTTTATCTCCTACGCAAGGGCCTTCTTGGGCTTGCCCACCATCCCACTAATGGCTAGTGTGGCACCCCCAAGGCCTATGGGCTTCCCCCGGGTGGGCTGCCCCCCCCTCCCCCGGTGAACATCCGGAACCCATTCGTCACTCCCGGTACATTCCCGGTAATGCCAAAAACTTTTCGGTAATTAAATGAGGTCATCCTATATATCAATCTTCGTCTCCGGACCGTTCTGGAAACCCTCGTGACGTCCGGATATCATCCGGGACTCCGAACAACATTCGGTAACCAACCATAAAACTCAAATATGCATAAAACATCGCCGAACCTTAAGTGTGCAAACCCTGCGGGTTCGAAAACTATGTAGACATGACCCGAGGGACTCCTCGGTCAATATCCAATAGTGGGACCTGGATGCCCATATTGGATCCTACATATTCTATGAAGATCTTATCGATTGAACCTTAGTGCCAAGGATTCATATAGTCCCGTATGTCATTCCCTTTGTCCTTCGGTATGTTACTTGCCCGAGATTCGATCGTCAGTATCCGCATACCTATTTCAATCTCGTTTACCGGCAAGTTTCTTTACTCGTTCCGTAATACAAGATCCCGTGACTTACACTAAGTCACATCGCTTGCAAGGCTTGTGTGTGATGTTGTTTTACCGAGTGGGCTCCGAGATACCTCTCTATCACACGGAGTGATAAATCCCAGTCTTGATCCATACTAACTCAACGGACACCTTCGGAGATACCTGCAGAGCATCTTTATAGTCACCCAGTTACGTTGTGACATTTGATACACACAAGGCATTCCTCCGGTGCCAGTGAGTTATATGATCTCATGGTCATAGGAATAAATACTTGACACGCAGAAAACAGTAGCAACAAAATGACACGATCAACATGCTACGTTCATTAGTTTGGGTCTAGTCCATCACAATTCACTCAATGATGTGATCTAGTTATCAAGCAACAACACCTTGTACATAGTCAGAAGACCCAGACTATCCTTGATCAACTGGCTAGCCAACTAGAGGCTTGGTAGGGACAGTGTTTTGTGTATGTATCCACACATGTATCTAAGTCTTCATTCAATACAATTATAGCATGGATAATAAACGATTATCTTGATACAGGAATTATGATAATAACTTATTTATCATTGCCTCTAGGGCATAATTCCAACACTCTTTCCAATTAAGTAACAATTGTAGTTGTATAAGATCAGGGCGCAACTCCTGTAACCGTGGACACGGCTATCCGAATAGTTAATTTTCATCCCCGCAGGGGTGCACCACATTTCCCGTCACGCTCGATAACACTCTAGCCGGACACACTTTTTTGGGTCCTGCACGGCCTCGGAATATCAACACGTCGCAGCCCCACCTAAGACTCAACAGAGAGGCCAGCCCGCCGGTCTAACTCCTAAGCACAAAGGGTTTGTGGGCCCACTTCCCCTTCGCGCTCCTGCTTGATGCGTCGGCGGCCGACGTCAGTCGTAGCGTCCCTTAATCACAAGGGCGATGCATCTCGGGACCACTCGGGAACGCGCCGCTCTATTGCTGACATCTGAAAAGCTTCGGCTGATACCGCTACGTCGAGTACTCACAATTCGTCCCGTGTAGCCGTATAGTGCGAAAAGGTCTCAACGAACCCAGATCAAATACCCAAATCCATTATCATTTTAAATTAGGCCATCGACACAATCTTGCGGGAATTCACCCGTCTAACAACTAATCACCAATGCTCCCAGTAACATGGTCGAGTAACTGTGTGGTTGTAACATTGGGGGGAATCCGAGGTATCACCCTCGTTGGATTTCGAACGATGTATCCATGAAGGTGGGCTTAGAGGATTCACCCTCGGGGGTCCCACACTTGAGGGGTTGCACGATAGAGGCATCGTCGGGAATGGTGAAAGAGGAATCACCGTCGATAACCACGACCGACTAGCTATACTACTAAGATATCATCACGAGTACTTAGCGATGTGTCACCCCCGGTACCCGATAGTATCTCTGTAGCGTCATACAACTAAGGGGGTGTATGTGTTTTGTCGGGTCTGGCTCGTCGATCAGGGATCGAGATTTGAAAACAGAGCGGGACAACTGGACTACGGGGTCAGAAGGGATGACTGCTCCACCTATACTAAGCAGATTTAAAGTACATTACTCAAAGTAGCAGTTCATCAAAAATAGGCTATGCATCAGATATAGGAGCTAACTACAATAGTCGCAAAATTCTAATGCAAGCATGAGGTAGAAAGAATAGGTGATATAGGAATGATCAAGGGGGTTTGCTTGCCTAGTTTCTCTGCAGACAAAAACGGATCCTCGACCGGGAAGTAGTCGATCACTGGGTAATCATCGGTCTCGGGGTCTACCGGTAAGAAGAGGGGGAAGAATCAATAAATAATAACAACAGGTGCAACACTAAGCATGACATGGCAAGATGCAGTCTAGACATGAGCTAACGCAGCAACATCCGTCATAGACGGGTCGAAAGAATATCTGATGAAATTTTCCGGGACTCGGGCTACTACCGCTCGGACGGAAAAGGATGGAAAAGTTCCACGTTTGCTACGCTAGGGACGCGTGACACACGAATGAACTGTGTATCCGGGTTCGTCTCGTTCTGCTGATCAACTTTCAAGTTGAAAGTATTTTGATATGACTTACGGACTATTTTATATTAATTTATAAAGTTTTATTTGATATTTAGTAATTAAAAACATATTTAATTAATTTAATTAAATGCTATTATGACATCAGCATGATGTCACGCTGACATCAGCAGTTGCCTGGTCAAGTGACGAATGGGTCCCATGCGTCATAGACTCAAGTTTTTAATTAGGTTTAATATTAATTGATGGGGTTATAGTCCCAGGGTAGGGTCATAGGTCTGCCCTATAGGTCCTACCCAAGGACTACCCTTCATAGAAGACAAGGCCCTTAGTCATTTCCGACTGAACTAAGGACGCCCCCATCATCCAGTCGGCGACGATCCACTCGGAGCATATCTAACGTACCGACTTGAATCCACTCTGTACATCGTAACCTCCCAGGATGGCAACGGTCATACGTTTTCATACACCATTATTAGCATTGAAAGCTTATGTTACCTCTAACGTAAGCATTTACTCGCCACTATTCCACCCCTGTCCACCGGACCATTATGAAGGGCAACGCACTCTATATAAGCCGCCCTTCACCACTGGTACGGGGCTTGGCACTTGCTATAATCCTATAATCTACTCGACACAAAGCTCCCAAGAGCACTGAGACGTAGGGATTTTACCTCCACCGTAGAGGGGTCTGAACTCATATATCCCCGCCGTAGCTAAGGCTCTACCCATATACTTTCGTACCCCATACTTCTACTGTCAGACTTATACCGACGACAGTTGGCGCCCACCGTGGCGCAAGCGTCTAAGCGACTTCCGGCGAGTTTGCGATTTCATCTTTTCGTCATGTCGTCCGGCGGAGATCTGTGCATGGGTCATGAGATCATCTTCGGTGCCCTCTCCTTCATCGCCGACGATTCGGCATGGCTTCGGGATGCGCCCCTCGACGTCGAGGCGCTTCCCAGTCGCGGGGCTACGCACTTCCGTGCCAGTTCCCGCGGTGTTCTTCTTCTCCAGCCATCGACCCCAGTGTCGATCTTCGCCCCCGTCACGCGCCGCAACAAGCGATCCCGTCGTCCGTGGCTCCAGCGTTGCGTGCGACACGCCCAGGCGCGACAGAGCGCATCCTCTCAAGTGGCGGTGCTCGAATCGGTTGTGGTCCCGCCGCCATCCTACTCCTTGGAGTCAGTTCCGACTGAGCTACCTTCCGTGTATCAGGGTCGCGGGCCTGCACCTGAAGTTCTCATGGCCGATTCCCATGAAAGTCCCCTCGGGACTGGTCGGAACGAGCGTGAATTCGGAGAATCATCCGGCGCTCGTCGTCAACACCATCATTCTTCCAGTCGACGCACTCGCCACAGCAACGTCGAGGTGTTCCGCACACCCATCCTCAACTTGGCTGCAGCCGCCAGGATAGCCGATTCTCTCCAGCCAACTGATTCAGAGGCTGGTAGAGGAATCGAGCAGATCCGTGCCCTGTTGCATACGGCGCAGCAGCAAAATTCGGCGGTCTCCTAGTCGCACAACAGGATCCACAACAGTTCTGTTCAAGCGAACACGCATCGGTCGGTTTTTAGTCCCGACTCTCATCAGCGACGCAGAGGGGGGCTGCCGTTCCAGGGACCCGAGTCGGAATCCGCTTCCCATTCGGTCTCATCCAGAAGATCGTCGCCGTTCGTGTACTCCTACGCGGGGTGGGCCTTACGGGCCCCGACATCACGATGATCGTCGTTCGGGCGGTGACGCGCATGATCCAAGGCCTGATGCAAGAGGGTACATCACCGAGAAGAAGGTCGACAGAAGTCGACCCCACGGTGATGGTCACGATAAAGACCGTCTGAGTGGGAGCAGGACCGTTGTTTCTGGCCCCGAGTGCTTCAGTCGGGCCATCCGCTCAGCTGACATCCCTCCCAACATTCGATTGGCGACGGGAATCAGCAAGTTCACAGGAGAGTCCAAACCAGAAACTTGGTTGGACGACTACAGAGTGGCGGTCCAGATCGGTGGCGGAGATGACCATGTCGCCATGAAACATCTCCCACTAATGCTCGGTCGTTCGGCACGAGCCTGGATGAACCAGTTAGCTCCGTCAAGCATCTACAGCTGCGCAGATCTGTCCCGAGTCTTCATCAGGACCTTCGAGGGTACGTGCAAACGCCCTGCTAGTCTCGTAGAGCTCCAGCACTGTGTCCAGAAGCAGAACGAGCCCTTGCGCGATTTCATCCAGCTGGACGACCCTCTACCACACGGTGGAGAACGTCATGGAGCACCAAGCAGTCTGCGCCTTCAAGACAGGCTTGCGGTACAGAGACCTGTACCTGAAGTTCGGTTGGACAGGCGACATCTCCATGAGCAAGATGATGGAGATAGCTGCGCGCTATGCAAATGGCGAAGAGGAGGACCGCATACGTAGTGGCAAGCATAAGTCAGTCGCCGATGGAGATGGGAACAGCAATCGGAAGCAGAAGCAGAAAGCTCAATCCACTCCGCAAGCAGAGGTAGCAGCCGTTACAAATGCCAAGTTCAATGGCAAGGGGAAAGTACAGTACACCCCCAAGAAGAGGCAATCAGGAAATTCCATCCTAGATCAACCGTGTCCAATCCACACGAATACGGATGAAGAAGGCAATGTCATAGTGCCGAAGCATACCACTCGGCAGTGTCGCCTCCTGATCCAAGGATTCGGCGAAGGACAGCCGAGTGAGAAGGACACCGAGCAGGATGATGAGGACAAGGAGGATCCGTTCCCCCAAGTCCATGCAACGTTGATGATTTTTGCTGATGTGGAAAGAAAAAGTCGACTGAAGCTGGTCAACAGGGAGGTAAACATGGCAACCCCATCCACTCCCATGTTCCTCAAGTGGTCACAGACTGCGATCACCTTTGATCAGTCAGACCACCCAGCAAACGTACCCACCCCAGGGAGGCAGGCTCTGGTCGTCGACCCGGTGGTGGAAGGAGTTCGGCTGCGCAAAGTCCTCATGGACGGCGGCAGCGGCTTGAATATCATGTACGCCGACACTCTCAAAGGAATGGGCATTCCGATGTCCAAACTTAGCGAGAGCAGTATGCAGTTCCACGGAGTCGTTTCAGGAAGAAAGGCCAAATCACTCGGCCAGATTGCGTTGGATGTCCTCTTCGGCTCTGACAAGAACTTCCGCAAGGAGAAGCTGACATTCGAGGTGGTGGACTTCCAGAGTGCATACCATGCGATTCTGGGTCGTCCGGCATATGCGCGTTTCATGGCCCGTCCATGTTACGTCTATTTGAAGCTGAAGATGCCCGGTCCCAAAGGTGTGATTACTGTCACAGGCATTCGGCAGCGGGCCGAGGAGTGTCTGCAGCAGGGGTCGAGAATTGCCAATCAGCACATGGCTGTTCTCGAGCTGGATGAGTACAAGAAGACCGCCGACCCCGCTGACTTGATGCGTTCAAAGAAGCCAGCTTCCGAGTCCGCATTCCAGTCGGCGAGAGACACGAAGAAAGTCAGCATCCACCCGACGGATGACGCCGCCGCCCCGACAAACATCTCCACCACCCTTGATCCAAAATAGGAAGCCGAGATCACCCAATTCCTCCGTGAGAACTCGGACATTTTTGCATGGAAGCCTGCTGACATGCCAGGTGTACCCAGGGAGTTGGCTGAGCATCGACTGCATGTGGATCCTACTGCTCGGCCCGTCCGAGAACGCCTGCGTTGGTCCGCCGCGCACAAGAGGAAGGCAATCGGAGAGGAGGTGGCTAAACTTTTGGCAGCCAACTTCATTCACGAGGTACACCACTCCGAGTGGCTCGCTAATGTTGTCATGGTGCCCAAGAAGGACAAGTCTCTCCGTATGTGCATCGATCTCAAGCATCTCAATAAGGTCTGTCCAAAAGATCACTTCCATCTCCCCCGCATTGATCAAATTGTTGATTCGACTGCGGGTTGTGAGCGCTTATTCTTCCTTGATGCCTATTCGGGCTATCATCAGATCCGTCTGTATGGTCCAGATGAATTAAAAACAGCCTTCATCACCCCATTCGGGTGTTTCTGTTACATCACTATGCCATTCGGTTTGAAGAATGCAGGAGCAACTTTTATGCGCATGATCCAAAAATGCCTCCTTGACCAGATCGGTCGAAATGTGGAGGCATATATGGACGATATCATAGTCAAGTCACGCAAAGGTTCCGACCTGCTGACTGACTTGGCAGAAACATTCGCCAACCTACGTAGGTACGATATCAATCTCAACCCAGCCAAGTGTTCATTCGGCGTTCCCAGCGGGAAGTTACTCGGTTTCTTTGTTTTCGAACGAGGGATCGATGTCAACCCCGAAAAGATCGGGACCATTGTTCGAATGGAGCCGCTGGTAAGAGTACATGATGTTCAAAAGCTCACAGGTTGCCTAGCGGCTTTGACCAGGTTTATCGCTCGACTCGGCGAGAAGGCGTTACCTCTGTACCGACTCATGAAGAAGTCCGATACCTTCGAGTGGACACACGAAGCCCAAATCGCATTCGACGACCTCAAAGCCCTGCTTTCCACCCAGGCGGTTCTTACTGCCCCGCTTAGTAAACAACCCCTTCTTCTGTACATCGCGGCTACAAATCAAGTCGTCAGCACCGTTCTGACAGTCGAACGCGAAGAAGAAGGCAAAGCGTACAAGGTTCATCGGCCAGTATATTATGTTTCCGAAGTCCTGACTCCTTCTAAGCAAAGGTATCCCCATTATCAGAAGCTTATTTTTGGGATCTACATGACTGCAAAGAAGGTGGCTCATTATTTCCAAGACCACTCGGTGTCTGTCATATCTGATGCTCCGTTGTCGGAAATTCTCCACAATTGGGACGCATCAGGCCGAGTGGCAAAGTGGGCAATGGAGATGCTATACTGCGACATCAAGTTTGAAGCCAAGAAAGCTATAAAGTCTCAAGCTCCTGCTGACTTCATAACAGAATGGGTAGAACAACAGCAACCGACTCACATCTACTCGGCTCATTGGACCATGTTCTTCGATGGGTCCAAGATGTTGAATGGCTCCAGCGCCGGCGTAGTGCTCATATCCCCAAAAGGTGATAAACTCAAGTATGTGTTGCAAATCCATTTTGATTCTTCCAACAACGAAGCAGTGTACGAAGCTCTCCTTTACGGGTTGCGCATGGCCATCACACTCGGCGTTCGTCGCCTGATGGTCTATAACGACTAAGATCTAGAGGTTAATCAAGTAATGAAGGAATGGGATGTAAGGAACCCCACCATGACTGCATACTGCAACGAAGTAAGGAAGCTCGAGAAGAAGTTCAAAGGTCTGGAACTTCACCATGTTCCCCGACTGAAAAACCAAGCAGCAGATGAATTGGCAAAACTTGGATCCACTCGGAGACCGGTCCCGAGTGATGTGTGCCTCGAGCACCTACACCTCCCCTCGGTAAAAGAAGATCCTTTTATAGAGGCACCGGTTCAACCGAAGAGCTCAACAAATCAGACTGAAGTCGAGGTCCCCGCTGTGGTTGATTTGATCATGGAGATTCTAGCTGTCATTCCCGAATGGACTGTGTCGTTCATTGCGTACATCCTGAGGCAAGAGTTACCAGAAGACGAAGTCCAAGCTAGGCAGATCGTTCGCAGGTCGAAGTCCTTCACCGTCACTGATGACCAGTTGTACAGGGAAAGTGTTTCAGGCGTCCTTCAGCGGTGTATCTCTCTTGAGGAGGGGTAGTTAATCTTGGAAGAAATCCACTCGGGAACCAGCGGCCATCATGCCTCCTCAAGGGCAATCGTCGCCAAAGCATTCAGAGCTGGTTTCTTCTGGTTGCAGGTGAATGAAATGGCAAAAGATATGGTCGACCATTGCGAAGGTTATCAATTCTATTCAAACAAGTCCCACAAGCCAACGTCTACGCTGAAGACAATTCCTCTTGCTTGGCCATTCGCCGTGTGGGGATTAGATACAGTCGGACCATTCAGAACAGGCCAAGGAGGATTGACTCATCTGCTGGTAGCAGTCGACAAGTTTACCAAGTGGATTGAAGCCAAGCCTATCAAGAAGCTTGATGCCCTTACGGCCATCAAATTTATCAGAGACATCATCGTCAGATACGGGGTTCCACACAGCATAATCACCGACAATGGCACAAACTTTGACTCGGACAGGTTCAAAGGTTTTTGCACAGGCCAAGGTATCCGAGTGGATTTTGCATCCTTGGCACACCCCCAAACAAATGGACAAGCGGAGCGGGCGAATGGACTCATTCTTCAAGGGTTGAAGCCTCGACTTCTACGAGAAGTTGGACATGCCGCCAGCGCATGGGCCACCGAGCTGCCTTCGGTGCTGTGGGGCCTCTGCACGACTCTGAATAGATCGACAGGGTGATCCCCATTTTTCCTCGTTTATGGAGCAGAAGCAGTCCTTCCGAGTGACTTGCTTCACAACTCTCTGCGAGTTGAACTCTTCTCCGAAGCCGAAGCAGAGCAAGCCAGGCAAGACGGAGTGGACCTTTTAGAAGAGGAGCGCGAGATGGCACTGATCCGTTCAACAATTTATCAACAAGATCTGCGGCGATTTCACGCGCGGCACGTCAGGAGCCGCACGTTCCAAGCAGGCGACCTGGTGCTCCGAGTGGATCAACAGAGACCACACAAGTTGGCTCCCGCCTGGGAAGGACCGTTCATCATCTCTAAGGTGCTGAACAACGGAGCATATCGACTCTACAACCTCGGCAGGGAAACAAACAAGTCGCGAGCATGGAATGGAGATCTACTGAAGCGCTTCTACACATAACCGCCGACGGAGACAATGTAAAGAACAAGTATCATCGAAGTAATACAAAGCAGATTGATTTCTTGCCGATTCAAAATTCTTCCGCGTTTGAAGACTCCGGTCTAAAAAATGACTCCGAGTGTGCACGAAAAGCCACACTCGGAGACTTAGCTGCGACCCAAAGTCGCCTAAGTACAAACTCGCTCCGAGTGTGCACTAAAAGTCACACTCGGAGACTTAGCTGCGACCCAGAATCGCCTAAGTAAACAACTCACTCCGAGTGTGCACGAAAAGTCACACTCGGGGACTTAGCTGCGACTCAGAGTCGCCTAAGTAAAAAAAGCTTCCTCCGAGTGTATACTCGAGATACACTCGGAGGCTTAGCAGACCCTCATTGAGGCTCATGTGGATGTGAAGACAACAGACAACTACATGAGTAACAACTCACTCCGAGTGCGCACTAACAGTCACACTCGGGGACTTAGCTGCGACCCACAGTCGCCTAAGTAACAACTCGCTCCGAGTGTGCACCAAAAGTCACACTCGGGGACTTAGCCGCGACCCAAAGTCGCCTAAGTAAAAACTCGCTCCGAGTGTGCACTAAAAGCCACACTCGGAGACTTAGCTGCGACCCAGAGTCGCCTAAGTACAAACTCGCTCCAAGTGTGCACCAAAAGCCACACTTGGAGACTTAGCTGCGACCCAGAGTCGCCTAAGTACAAACTCGCTCCGAGTGTGCACTAAAAGTCACACTCGGAGATTTAGCTGCGACCCAGAATCGCCTAAGTAAACAACTCAATCCGAGTGTGCACGAAAAGTCACACTCGGGGACTTAGCTGCGACTTAGAGTCGCCTAAGTAAAAAAGCTTCCTCCGAGTGTATACTCGAGATACACTCGGAGGCTTAGCAGACCCTCATTGAGGCTCATGTGGATGTGAAGACAACTGACAACTACATGAGTAACAACTCGCTCCGAGTGCGCACTAACAATCACACTCGGGGACTTAGCTGTGACCCAGAGTCGCCTAAGTAAAAACTCGCTCCGAGTGTGCACCAAAAGTCACACTCGGGGACTTAGCCGCGACCCAGATTCGCCTAAGTAAAAACTCGCTCCGAGTGTGCACCAAAAGTCACACTCGGAGACTTAGCTGCGAACAAGAGTCGCCTAAGTAAAGAGCTTCCTCCGAGTGGGCACTCGAGATACACTCGGAGGCTTAGCAGATCCTCATTGAGGCTCAAGTGGATGTGAAGACAACTTACAACTACATGCTCCACATGTTTGCCATTGGCTTCACCAAGAGGCGCCCAAACAAAAACCACGAGCCAAAATCGTGTCAAAAAAACTCAGCGAAAGAAGAGCAAAAGATCCGATTCGAATTCAAGTTGGATCTACGATCAGTCGGCTCGGTGTGAATCAAGTTTATACACACCGAACCACGAATGCACCGACCAACAGCAGTGGCCAAAGTTTAATACAGATTCCACTCGGCATACCGAGGTAAATGTGCGTTCAGCATAAAGTTTATCAAGCGTCGCCGGGACTGGCAGGCTCCACAAAGGTGTCCAGGTCGATTCCGTCTGCAATCCGAGTGGCTGTGTCGAGGAAGGCCTCCATGAAATCTTTGAATCGAAGCTTCTTGGTGTTGGCGACCTGCATCGTCTTCAGCTTGTCTTCACGGGCTTCCTTGCAGTGCACTCGGACCAGAGACAGCGCCACGTCTGCACCACACCGAGCAGCAGACTTCTTCCAAGCCTGCAGTCTGCTTGGAACGTCCTCCAGCCGAGTCATCAACCCATCTATTTCGTTCATGGAGTCGTCTTCAGGCCATAGCTCCTTGTCGATTCGTCCGACAACTTTTCTCAGGCGACCAATGAAAGGGCCCACCCTGTTAAGGCAAGAATGCGCTTGGAGCATGTCCCGGTTAGCTTCATCGCCGAGTGGAACATTCGGAACAAGCGACCGTTCAATTTCGGCTGCTTCAGCCTCAACGTCCCGACAGAAATCTGCAAAGAAAAGACAAGCAGAAAATAAGCGCGGAGTGAACTCCAAAGTCAAAAAGCACTCGGCAAGAACTTACCACCAAGCAGAGCGGCCATCTTCTTCGCCCAGTCGCTGACGTAATTCTCCTACGCTCTGCACCAAGTGTTCGTCACCTTCAGCTGACCCATCCATTCGGATCTCTCCCTCTTCATTTTTTCTACCTCGGCTAGCAGTGCCTTTTTAGCCTCCCGAGATTCCTCCAAAGATTTCTCTCGGTCAGCAAGAGCATTCTTCACGCCAGCCAGGTCATTCACAGCCACCTCCAAGTCCGCGACAAGTTGGGTCTTCTCAGCCTTAAGAGCATTATAAGCCGATACCATTTCACAAGTCTTCTGTCAAAGAGACACAAAGGGAGGATCAGCCACATTCAACAAGGAAAAAGTCTCCATAGATATGGCAAAACAATCAAAGCTCAAAATTCTTCAAACCCCTGCCGACGCAAGCAATCGACAACGGTCTCGGGGACTACACCCAGTGGGTTCACTGAAAGTGACCCCACTGGTATGAAGCTCGAACAGGTCGGCCCTATTGAGCTCCATAGCAAACCAACAACACTATGAGATTACTATTACTCGACCGAGTAACACTACTCTCGGGGACTACACCCAGTGGGTGCACTCGGAGTGCCCCCACTGGTACCATTCAGGCAGATCGGCTCTGATTTGTTCAGATTACGGAAAATACATATAAAGACAACTGCTGGTGCAAGCACTCGGCAGAAGTCTCGGGGACTACACCCACTGGGTTCACTTGGAGTGAACCCACTGCAAAATCAAACCTATTGCATCCGAGTACCTCGCTGAACACCTAGTGGGTACCAAGAGGAAAGTAAACACTTACAAGCGCACTTACTCGGATATCGTCCCGGAGCTCCAAGCTCTTCTTGTACAGGGATGCGATGGAGTCATACGCTCCCTTGGGGTCGCCCACCATCAGCTCCACCTGCATCATGGTGTCCTTGGCGGCTCCTACCTGATCTTCCGGGAGGCGTCGGGCATCATATTGAACGGCCGACGGACCCGGCGCGGCAGAAGGCTCCCTGGGCATCCCGAGCTCCGCTCCAGTCGGTTCTGCCGTGAGGGCCACCGTCTCAGTCGACGGCACCGTCTTAGTCGGCGGCACGTTCATGGCGGGATTGGCAGCAGGTTGGATAACCCCAGGGACAGGCGCCAAAGCTGGCTCCGACCTCCTTTGGTCGTCGTCGTCCAGATGGATCACCTCCGAAGGAAGCCCGACTGAACATGGTGAAGTTCCAGAAAAAAGTCAGGATCAAAGACAACACTCGCGAAACAGTAATACAGCTCTCGGAGTCGTGACAAAGTACCTTCCTGGGACGTGGCGGCGTTATCCGTGTCCATGGGGTCATCGTCCTGGCGTGGCAGAGAGGTGGCGGAGGTAGCAGCTCTGTTGTGTGAAATCCACTCGACGGATAAACATGAGTTCCCAAAAAGAGGAGTTCAGTCGGATATTGAAGGAAGATGAAAGAGTAAAGATACTTACGCTGAGGCGACCGGAACAGCGATCCTCATCCGGGGCAAGGCTTTCCGAGGTTTATGCCCACTAGGTTTGGCCACCTTGGACGGCTGGTTCACGGGCTCAACAGAAGCATTCCTGGTTCTCTTCACGCTCCGAGCACTCGGAGCCACGGGAGGAGCTGGCGGAGCACTCGGGGCCGCGGGAGGAGTCGGCGGAGCAGCGGGGTCATGACGGCGCTTGGTTCGGTGCTCTGGTGGTGAGGGTGGCGAGCTCTGCTCTCCATCCTGCTCCTCCTCCTCTTCTGTCTCCTCCTTTGTCTCCCCACTGCCAGAGACGTACTCGGCGCTATCCGCGCTGCCCTCCTGGCTGCCCTCCTCTTCCTCAGCTGGATTCCCGTTCGAGACTGCAAAATGCCAGTTAGTTCACTCCTGCACAAAACACAGTCGGCAATGTTAGTCAGTGGGACAAGAAAAGCAATAAAGCTGAGAAGATAGAAAGCACTCGACAACATGTACTCACCTCATTCGGAGGAGGATTTTCGGCACGGAAGGGCTTCACCCGCCGGGCTCCCACGGGGTTATCACACGTGCCTGTGATCCTGCGGACCCACGCACTCACAGTCTCCCCACTCACGTCCTCTGGATGAGACCGAGTGGAATCCGAAGGCCCCGCGTAGTGCCACATGGCGTGGTCTCGGGTCTGCAGCGGCTGGATGCGCCGACCCAGAAAAGTCTACAGCAGGTCCATGCCGGTGACTCCCTTACGGACGGCGGCTATCAGCGCGTCGACCAAAGGCTGGATCTGGGTTCTTTCTCCCTTAGAGAGCGCAAGCTTCCTGGGAGGGCCCGGACGGTCCAAACTGAAAGGTGGCAACCCACTCGAAGCATTCAGACAAGCAATGTCCTGGCAATAGAACCAGGACGATTGCCAGTTCCTAACCGACTCGGATAGCTGGAGGGAGGGATAGCTACTCTTTGTTTTCTTCTGGAAGCCTAAACCCCCGCAGAGATGGAGGATGTGAGTCTTATCATCCAACTGGCTAAGCTTTTTAACAGTTTGAGATATAGCGGAGAAGACATACTTAAAGAGCCCCCAATGGGGAGGACATCCTATGAAGCACTCACAGAGGGTGATAAATGCAGAAAGGTGAGCTATTTTGTTCGGAGGTAAGTCATGGAGTTGCGCCCCGAAGTAATTCATGATACCTCGGAAGAAAGGATGGGGAGGCAAGGAGAAGCCTCTGGCCACGTGGCTTAGCAGCAGAACGCGCTCCCCCTCCTTCGGCCCCGGCTCCGTCTCCCCTTCCGGCAGCCTCCAGGACTTGTTGGCGACCATGTCGTGCTCCACCAGCTCCAGGACATCGTTCTCCGTCACCGAGGAGGGGAGGAAGTCCCCCTGGATCCAGCCCGCCGGCAGCGCCCGCTGTCGCCGCTGAGTGGAGGCTCCCCCTTCTTCTTCTTCTGCGCCTCGAGCTTGCTAGTCTGCCCCTTCATCATGGCGAGGGTGATGGATCCGCACAGGAGGAGGGGAAGGAGGTGGCTTGAGGTGTGCAGAGAGCTGCGTGAGGAGCGAGATTAATGCGGGGAGGATGAGCAGCGCAACAGGAAATCCTGCCGGGGGAGCTTTAATAGGCTTCCGCTGGGTCACTTGCAGGTGGGCCCAGGATCTATTAATTAATGAACTAATTAATTAAATAATATATATATTTATTTATTTAATAAAAAATATTTTTATTTTTATATTTTTATTTTATTTTTCTTAATAACGTGTGGGGCCTCCGTGTAAGTAGGTGTGGGGGGGTTTGGCCCCACCGGTAAGTGGCTCGGCCACATACATACATAACACATATACCCATATTGTATTCTTTTTACATAAATGCATATATACACAATACATACACGACACATACATACGCCATACATACATGCATTATACATTTTTATACATGCTTTTTTTATCTAACTCTTTCTCTCATCTCCAGCTCTGTGCTCCTCTCTGTCATAGAGAACCACCTAAACAGAGAGAGAGGAGGCAAGGTCCACCTCCACCTCCATGAGCCTAAAGGCGCCGGAATGCGGCGGTGATCGTCGGAATGTAACCGGGAGAGGAAGGAGGAGAGTATGGCCGGGGCCCGGGGCTCACTGGCATTGACGGGAGGGCCCGGTGTAGCCGGAGTTCTCAGGAGGGGCGGAGGAGCCCGTGGTGATGGCGGTGGCGGTGGCGTGGCTCCGGTGACGATGGTGACGAGGAGGGCCGGCCGGGGTAACAAGGAGGGCTGGGAGGTGGAGGTCGCTGGAGGGGCCGGCGTGGCCGGAGGGGCCCCGGTCGGATGGTGTGCCGGCGCTATGGGGATCCGCGGCGGGGAGCTTGCCAGGGAGAGGCCGCAGATGTGAGATCCGGCCGGCTGGGGGGTCAAGGCCGACGGGAGGAGGTGCAGGGAGGTGAAGCCGATCTGGAGGTGGGGAGGGAGCCGAGGTGGGGGGCTCTGCTGCCGAGATCTGGGATGGTGGGGCTCTCGACCAAGGTGAGGGAGGGGGCACGGGATTTGAGGCACGGGGGTTGGTGCGTGGGGGGCGAGGCCGTGCGGTGCATGGGGGGAGGGCAGCAGCGAGCGAGGGAGGTGGAGGGCGCCGGCGGGAGGAGGTGCCGGGTGCGAGCGGGACCTGAAGCGGCCGGCCTCGCATGGGGAGGGGCACAGAGGGAGGTCAATGGGAGAGGGAGGGAGACCGTGACGTGGGTTGGGGTTGGTGGGACGAGCTCGAGGGGAGAGTGGGTGGGGCGCGACGTGGGGGTAGGTGGGGTTCTTGGAGTGGTGGGGGTACATGGTGAGGGGGGAGCGGTAGGTGGGTGGAGCGAGGGGGTTGGGTTCGGCCGCCACGGGGTTGTGGCGGTGGGCAGGGGACTAGGGAGGGCCCGGCTTAGGGTTTACCCCTAGTGGGGGGGCTATATACCCCACCACGGGTTGGGCCGGGATGATGGGCTGGCAGGCCCAAAAATTGGGTGGGGGTTTTATTTTCATCTTATTTATATTTTTAATCTTCGTTTTCATTTTTGTTTTTTTAAATACTTTCTTCTTCTTCTTATTATTATTCTTTTATTATTTCTGCATTCGAAAACTTTCATCCATTGACTCTAATTTAAATATGATAATTGCTTTGATTTTTTTAAGCGATAATTTATTTTAGATAAACTTGATGACGTGGAAGAATTAGTGTGTGGTTACAGTAGCTTAAATTACCGGGACGTCACAACTCTCCCCTACTAACAAGAATTCTCGTCCCGAGAATTTAGAGGTAGGAGTAAAGAGCTCTGGATGTTCATCACAAAGATGATCCTCGCGTTCCCAAGTGGCTTCATCTTCACAATGATTTGACCATTGCACTTTAAGGAACTTGGTGACCTTGCGACGAGTCTTACTTTCAGCTTGGTCGAGAATGCGGACTGGATGCTCTCTATAAGAGAAGTCTTGTTGCGGCTCAAGCATATCAAGATCCACTGCCCGAATCGGATCCTTGAAGCCGCGGCGGAGCTGAGAAACATGAAAGACATCGCGAACCTGAGAAAGGTTCGCCGACAGTTCCAATTGATAAGCCAGTCTTCCACGCCTTTCGAGAATAGTGAAAGGACCAATATAGCGAGGAGCTAACTTGCCCTTGAGCCCGAAACGGTGTGCACCTCTCATTGGTGTGACAAGAAGATAAGCCTTTTCGCTAGGTTGATAGACCATATCTTGATGATGACGGTTATACTGACTCTTCTGACGAGAGTGAGCAGCCTTCAGATTCTCAAGAACAACACGGATTTGATCTTCAGCGTGTTGGGTATCATCCGGACCGGAGAGTGATCGGTCCATTGAACGGTGGCCCTCGAAGTCCATACGAAGCCAAGTGTAAAGGATACTTTGGAGTCAAACATGTACAAGAGAGTCAGGTTTGAATCCTATGGAACTTTGGGTTATGGGTCCACCATGTGGGCCCGGAGTAGGCCGAGGGTGACATATTATACGGTCTTGGTAGTAAGACATGTGAGAGGATAGCTTGTCAGTTATGTTGGCAACAACGTCGGTACCAAGGGCGGGGAACGAGTAGAACCATTTTCCTGGTCGCTGAAACGAGGCGGACCAATAGGCAAGGCTCTCGTCCACCGGTGGCTACCGGAATGTTATCCACAATAGTAACAGGGTCTTACTGAAAGAGTTGTATATCGAAGTTATTACCTAAGCAGGGAATTAACACTGCTTAGATAAGTTATGCCACAAGAAATGTCAAACAAACCAATGGGAAGGAAAATCTGTTCACACACACCAGTATTAGAGTATACCATTCCCGAGGAAAAATAGAGTATGATATACATGGTAGGTCATCAAGTACCGAACCATCTTGATAAAAGGGCAAGAAGAATCATGATGTTTACCCATACCATATGGTTTGGATAATTGATCAAGAACAATTTAGCATTGTGCTTCCAATGTTCCTGTTGAAATTTAAAGTACCACATCCGTGCTTCGGGGTAGCCTCGACATGGTCATTAGATAAATGTTGGACTTATGGGTATACAAAGAGGATCCATGAGGAACAACTTATGAAATAAGTCATATAGTTTTCCCGCATGGTAGAATGGCGAATCTTACATACGGAAAAATTTATAACAATAGGTCCTGCGGCCCGGTGTGCCAGACCAGACACCACCGTACCGTGTTACATAAGACCAAAGTTATATTTATTGAGAAATGTTCCAGCCATCATATTTGTCCGAGATTCAGATCTGATTGGTGTCAGGACACCTCAGACTCAAGATGCCTGAGAAGAAAGATGATGATGCAAGATTCTCAGGATATGAACTACGGAAGCAAGTATTGGATCATGAGTTGGATTGTAAGACACATGAACACAATGTCAAGACATTCTTGCCCACATGGAAATTCTTACAATGAAATGCATCTTAGTTATGATTTGAGAAGCATCATTGAGAATATCAAGGCCCTTGTGTAAGCCTCGATTAGCCCTTATGACGGAATTTCTTTCCCCTGATCAAATCAGTCACTGGCTTGGCGTGCTAAGAGAAGTTATATGAAGTGAAGATAACAAATCTTCAAAACATATAACACTTCGGACATGCATGAATGATTTGGTATTTCCCAAGAGGAAGCAAACAAAACCTTCACATATTCACGACGAAAAGAGTGCACGTGAACTTTGGACAATACACTTCTTCTACCCAACCTATTCTTCATGAGCTAGGTACAAGGATAATGCTTTCAAGAGCTTCAACGTGGGACATGGAGAAGTTGAGGGTGTGTCTGATGAACTCAACAACAATCCTTCAAGATTTTGACAGGGATGAAATTCCAAAATTATAACATCAAGGAGATAACATTTGCCAAGTCGAATGGTATAATGTCGTATGCTCGAGGGAATGACAACAATTAAACATTGGTCGAAGGGTGCACTCGGAAATACGGACGGAGTAGCACAACCAATATCAAAAATGATGAGTCAACACCCAACACACTAAGAATGAAACATTCAGTTGATAACCTCAAGGCAATAGGGTTGCCAGAAGTATTGAAATCACACATCAGAGTTCACTTGTTGGTATTCCGGTTTGAAACAACACGGGACCAAGAAATGAATAGTGATGGCGAGAAGTAATACTATATCAAGAATTCTTAAGACGTGTGCAACTCCCACGACATTCTTGACATAAAAGATAGTAATACTCCAAGGTAGAAGATAACATAAGCTGGATAGCGAGGAACACATGGGACAACTCAAAACACGAACAAGTTTGTGTAGGAGGGAGGGCAAGAAGGTTGTCGACGATAACACAGATCATCGAGGGGCAAGGACGGTATTTCTCATCATGCATTCGGCCGATACCCAACAAGAGCTCAGAATGTTGATGGTGATCACGACACATTTGTCGAGAAGCTGCATGAAGATGTAATCGTTCAACGACGACATCAAGCAAGGGAATGATGAAGCAAGAGGTTGTCGGAATCACAGATAAGACTGCTAGCTTAGAATTGAGATTGCCTTTGAAGACAACCAACAAGATGTTGAAAGATTGATGTAAGCTTATCGCACTATTGAAAATGTGTTCTGTAGATGAAGGACCGTGAAAGTATGGTTAAGCTTTAACATGACGATGATGATGTAGCTTAACCGTTAGGAAAGATATGATTGAGTACAACTCATAAGCAAAGAAGATTATTGAGAGTTGTCAAATCGCAAAGCATACGCGATTTAGTCATCGGTGTCCTTGCGTGTCCAACAACTCAAACACGAGGAAAACTGGAATTAATGAAACTATCATAGTTGATGAGGAGCTCACAAGAAGATATGTAGCTCCGTGATATTCTCTAGCTACAAGGAATAATACTCGGAGGTAGATCAACATTAAGGCTTGGACCGATGTATTGATATGAAGAAGGCAAGTACTTTAACTCGTCTGAGAATGAATCAAGGTAGGCCAACATGGTCGGAACCACAATTGAAAAGGACAAGATCCCAGATACCAGATTTAAACCACAGAATGAATGATTATTGATACGAGTAGCTTCTATTATAAGATCAACATCGTTTCCATGGGCTTGAACACAAAGTTCAAGGTCGACTCCCACTTCATCAATGCATAACCTGCCATTTACTCCTCGCCTTTGATGAGGTTGTAGCTTTGAAAGGATATTCAGCAAAGCACCAGAAGAGTTAGACTCATGAAAACTTTTCGAGTCATATAGATTAAGGATGGCATAGGTTCAACCCGTCGGGGCATCTTAGGAACATATACCATACACTCCAAGAGTAATCAACACATGCTTGAAGGGAATGGCTGACAAAAGCGTGGGGTACAATTTATCAGAGGGAGAAGACACAATTTACCAATGGCATCATGTGTCACGGGAAGCAATCACAAGAATTTTCGAATGCAAAGGATGTCGTCGGATAATAACCCAGCAATGGGTCTAGCAGTCCACAAAAGGAACTGATGTGAGTATCGATACTCAATCAAAGGAAGATAGAATCCAAGGCATCGGATTTTAGAACATCTGAAAAATACTGATACTTAATTACCAAAGGAATTAGGATTTCCAAGTTGGTGTATCATAATCAGATGCTCCGACCAATATACAAATAAGTTTAATGGACTTAGATGGACAACCAATCAAAGTTGATTTTTTGAGAACCAGCTCTGTCTTGAGGGACGTCTGAGCCGGAAGATAATTTATGAGTCACAACAGATGATTGTGTGAATTCACACCAAGGTAGAATCAATAAAATCATAGGAAAAATCACAAAGTATTTTAATGAATGCTGCTAGACATATAGATTTATCCATAATGCAAGAAGGTGAGAAAGGTCCAAAGCAATAGGCTTCTGGGGATTCCGAAAGATCGAATAGCAATTCAAAGAACCTCGAAACCCATGACAACTGATCACGGACAAATCACCGATAAGATAATTCGTTGCATTTCGTAAAGAAAGAGCAACTGGAAAAGAAAAGTATGAAAACATTTGCATGCAGACATACATAAGGGTCGATGGAGGAAGGGAAACAGCAAGAGCGATGGGCACAAGTTCTCGAGAGAACATCAGAGAGTATCCTCGGAGTCTTCTGATGAATGAAGCCATCATGTGGCATGGGGGGCTCTCTCCGAGAGGAAATATTTACGGGAACCTAATGTTAGAGTTAGCAAAATCTTTAACCCGAAAAAGAAGAGAGAATAGAACTGATAGTATAGGAAAGGAGTAAAAGATACTAATACCACCCAATTGAGATGTGGGCCCGTAAGCCACACCATCAGTGTTAGTAAAGTTTTTCAAACACTAGACTCAACTTCGGCCAAGGAGTTGGAAAGGGGGCTACCTACAGGCAGTCGGCTCTGATACCAACTTGTGATGCCCTCCGTTTAATCGTACGCTAATCGTACACGCAAATGCGTACGATCAAACTCAAGGACTCACGTGAAGATATCACAACACAACTCTAGACACAAATAAAACAATACAAGCTTCTATTTACAAGCCAGGGGTCTCGAGGGCTAGAATACAGAAGCTTGATAAACACACGAGTCAGCAGAAACAACAATATCTGAGTACAGACATAAAACATGAGGTGCCTTAGAGAAGGCTAGCACAAAAGAAACACGATCGAACAAGGCGAGGCCTCCTGCCTGGGAACCTCCTAAGTCCTAACTACTCCTATCTTCAGCGGCCTCCACGAATAAGACACCATCGAGGCGGCAGGCGTCGGCAGGAAACTCCATCTCCTGGGCTCCATCATCTGGTCGTAGCAACGGATCAAGGGGACAAAGGGGGAGCAAAGCAACGGTGAGTACTCATCAAAAGTACTCGCAAGACTTATATCAAAACTATGCTAAGTATGCAACAGTATCAAAGGAGGGGGGTTATATGTGGACTAACTGCAGCAAAGCAAGAAAGAGAGAGAAGGCCTAGTCCTATCGAAGTCTAGCATCTTCAAGGTCTTGCATAAATAGACGAGAGTAGAATAGGTGTAACACAAATAATAGTCATATTTTTGCAGCAATATTAAAGTGAGGTCACGCCCAGAAATCCTCCCTCGAGTCCCTGTGAGGAAGCAATCCCGGGGCAACTAATTCCAATTAAGTAACAATTGTACTTGTATATGATCAGGGCACAACTCCAAGTCGTCCTGTAACCGTGGACACGGCTATCCGAATAGTTAATTTTCATCCCTGCAAGGGTGCACCACATTTCCCGTCACGCTCGATAACACTCTGGCCGGACACACTTTTCTGGGTCCTGCCCGGTCTCTGAATATCGACATGTCGCAGCCCCACCTAAGACTCAACAGAGAGGCCAGTCCGCCAGTCTAACTCCGAAGCACACAGGGTTCGTGGGCCCACTTCCCCTTCGCGCTCCTACAGGATGCGTGGGCGGCCGACGTCAGTCCTAGCATACCTTAATCACAAGCGCGATGCATCTCGGGACCACTCGGGCGCGCGCCGCTCTATTGCTGACATCTGAAAAGCTTCAGGTGATACCGTGACGTCGAGTATCCATAATTCTTCCCCCATAGCCGGTTATTGCGAAAAGGTTTCAACCAACCCAGATCAAATACCCAAATCCATTATCATTCTAAATTAGGCCATCGACACAATCTCGCGGGAATCCACCCGTCTAACAACTAATCACCAATGATCCCAGTAACATGGTCGAGTAACTGTGTGGTTGTAACATCGGGGGGGAAACCGAGGTATCACCCTCGTTGGATTCCGAACGATGTATCCGTCAACGTGGGCTTAGAGGAATCACCCTCGGGGGTCCCACACTTGAGGGGTTGCACGACAGAGGCATCGTCGGGAATAGTGAAAGAGGAATCACCCTCGATAACCACGACCGACTTACTATACTACAGAGATATCATCAGGAGTACTTAGCGAGGTGTCACCCTCGGTACCCGGTAGTATCTCTGTAGCGTCGTACAACTAAGGGGGTGTATGTGTTGTGTCGGGTCTGGCTCGTCGATCAGGGATCGAAATTTGAAAACAAAGCGGGGCAACTGGACTACGGGGTCAGAAGGGATGACTGCTCCACCTATACTAAACAGATTTAAAGTACATTACTAAAAGTAGCAGTTCATCAAAAATAGGCTATGCATCAGATATAGAAGCTAACTACAATAGTAGCAAAACTCTAATGCAAGCATGAGGAAGCAAGAATAGACGATATAGGAATGATCAAGGGGGTTTGCTTGCCTGGTTGCTCTGCAGACAAAAATGGATCCTCGACCGGGAAGTAGTTGATCACTTGGTCATCATCGGTCTCGGGGTCTACCGGTAAGAAGAGGGGATAGAAACAATAAATAATAGCAACTGGTGCAACACTAAGCATGACATGGCAAGATGCGGTCTAGACATGACCTAACGCAGCAACATCCGTCATAGACGGGTCGAAAGAATATGTGACGATATTTTCCGAGTCTCGGCTACTATCGGTCGGACGGAAAACGATGGAAAAGTTCCATGTTTGCTATGCTAGGGACGCGTGACAGACGAATGGACCGTGTATCTCGGTTCGTCTCGTTCTGCTGATCAATTTTCATGCTGAAAGTATTTTGATGTGACTTACGGACTATTTTATATTAATTTATAAAGTTTTATTCAATATATAGTAATTAAAAACAGATTTCATTAATTTAATTAAATGCTATTATGACATCAGCATGATGTCACGCTCACATCAGCAGTTGACTCGTCAACTGGCCACTCGGTGCCGTGCGTCATAGACTCAAGTTTTTAATTAGGTTTAATATTAATTAATGAGATTAATTTAGTGGGAGACCCACATGTCATACTCTAATTATTCTAATTATCTATTTAATTAATTAACTAATTAATTAAATAATATATCTATTTGTTTATTTAATAAAAACATATTTTTATTTTTATATTTTCATTTTCATTTTTCTTAATTACGTGTGGGGCCTCCTTGTAAGTGGGAGTGGGGGATTTGACCCCACCGGTAAGTGACTCGGCCACATACATACATAACACATATACACATATTGTATTCTTTTTACATACATGCATATATACACGATACATACATACGCAATACATACATGCATTATACATATTTTATACATGCTCTTTTTTATCTAACTCTTTCTCTCATATTCAGCTCTCTGCTCCTGTGTGTCACAGAGAACCACCTAAACAGAGAGAGGAGGCAAGGCCCAATGACGCCCAAACGCGGCGGCGATCGTCGGAATGGAACCGGGAGAGGAAGGAGGAGAGGATGGCCGGGGCCCGGGGCTCACCGGCGTTGACGAGAGGGCTCGGTGTAGCCAGAGTTCTTAGGTGGGGCGGAGGAGCCCGTGGTGATGGCGGTGGCGGTGGCGCGGCTCCGGTGACGTTGGTGACGAGGAGGGCCGACCGGGGTGATGAGGAGGGCCGGGAGGTGGAGGTCGCCGGAGGGGCCGGCGTGGCCGGAGCGGCCCCGGCCGGATTGTGTGCCGGCGCTGTAGGGATCCGCAGCGGGGAGCTCGCCAGGGAGAGGCCGCCGGTGTGATATCCGGCCGGCGGGGGGGGGGGGTGAAGGCCGGTGGGAGGAGGTGCAGGGGTTCAAGTCGATCTGGAGGTGGGGAGGGAGCCGAGGTGGGGGGCTCGGCCCCCGGGATCTGGGATGGTGGGGCTCTCGACCAAGGTGAGGGAGGGGGCACGAGATCTGAGGCGCGGGGGTTGGTGGGTGGGGGGGCGAGGCCGTGCGGTGCGTGGGGGGGAGGGCAGCAGCGAGCAAGGGGTTGGAGGGCGCCGGCGGCAGGAGGTGTCGGGTGCGAGCGGGACCTGAAGGGGCCGGCTGATGGGGTTATAGTCCCCGGGTGGGGTCATAGGCCTGCCCTAAAGGTCCAACCCAAGGACTACCCCTCACAAGGGACAAGGCCCTTGGTCAGTTCCGACTGAACTAAGGAGTTCCCTTCATCCAGTCGGTAACAGATCCTCGACCGTCCAGTCGGAGATTAGCATTCGGAGTTTATCAAACTAACCGACTGGATTCCACTCTGTGCATCGTAACCCCCCTGGAGGGAAACGGTCATACGTTTACATGTGCCTTAATTAGCATTTAAGACGTATGTTACCTGTAACGTAGACATTTATTCGCCATTACTCCACCCCTCTGCACCGAACCATTGTGGAGGGCAGCGCACTCTATATAAGCCACCCTCCCCCACTGATGCAAGGGTTAGCAATTCACTGTATTCGATATTCCACTTGACAACAAGCTCCCTGAGCACTAAGACGTAGGGCTATTACCTCCACCGTAGAGGGGCCTGAACTCATACAACCTCGCCGTAGCTAAGGCTCTGCCCATTCCTTACGTACCCTACACATCTACTGTCAGGCTTATACCCACGACAGTTTGCGCCCACCTTGGGGCAGGCGTCTAAGCGACTTCCTGCGAGTTTGCGACTACATCACTTCGTCATGTCGTCCGGTGGAGATACGAGCATGGGTCACGAGATCCTCTTCGGCGCTCTCTCCTTCATCATCGATGATTCGGCATGGCTTCGGGACGCCCCTCTCGACGTCGAGGCGCTCCCCCGCCGCGGGGCCACGCACTTCCGTGCTGGCGCCTGCGGCATTCTTCTTCTCCAGCAGTCAGCTCCGGTGTCGACCTACACCGCCGTCACGTGCCGCAACAAGCGGTCCCGCCGTCCGCGGCTCCAACGTTGGGTGCAACACGCCCAGGCGCGCCAGAACGCGTTTTCACAAGTGGCGGTTCTAGAGTCAATTGTGGTTGCCCCGCCGTCCCAGCGCTCGGGCTCGGTTCCGACTGAGTTTCCTTCCGAGTACACGGGGCGCGGGCCTGCAGCAGAAGTACACATGGTCAACTCCCACGAAGATCCCCGTCAAGCCGGCCGGAACGAGCACGAGACCGACGAAACGTCCGGTGCGCGTCGTCCGCCTCGCCGTTCTGCCAGTCGGCACACTCGGCGGAGCAACGTGGAGTTGTTCCGCACACCCCTCCTCAACTTGGCTGCGGCTGCCATGATAGCCGATTCCCTTTAGCCGACTGATTCAGAGGCTGGCAGGGGAATCGAGCAAATCCGCGCCCTGTTGCACACGGCACAGCAACAAAATTCAGCAGTCTCCCAGTCGCACAACATGATCTACAATAGTTCTGTTCATGCGAATACGCATCGGTCAGTTCATAGCCCTGGTTCTCATCAGCGACACAGAGGAGGCAGTCGTTCCATAAGTCCCGAAGATCGTCGCCGTTCACGCACCCCTCCGCGGGGTGGGCCCTACGGGCCCCGACATCATGATGATCTGCGTTCAGTCGGCGGCACTTACGACACAAGGCCCGACGTGAGAGGGCATATCGCCAAGCGGAGGGTCGACAGGGGCCGAGCCCACCGTGATGGTTACGATATTGACCGTCCGAGTGGAAGAAGGACCATCGTTTCTGGTCCCGAGTGTTTCAGTCGAGCCATCCGTTCGGCTGACATCCCTCCCAACTTCCGATTGGCGACGGGAATTAGCAAGTTTACAGGAGAGTCCAAGCCAGAAACGTGGTTGGATGATTACCGAGTGGCAGTCCAGATCGGAGGAGGAGACGACCATGTCGCCATGAAGCACCTCCCTCTGATGCTCGACGGCTCGGCGCGAGCGTGGCTGAACCAGTTGGCCTCCTCAAGCATCCACAGATGGGCAGATCTGGCCCGAGTGTTCATCAGGACCTTCGAAGGGACGTGCAAGCGCCCTGCTGTCCTCATGGAGCTCCAGCACTGCGTCCAGAAGCAGAATGAGCCCCTGCGTGATTTCATTCAGCGCTGGACAACTCTCTACCACACGGTGGAGAACGTCACGGAGCATCAAGCAGTCTGCGCCTTCAAGGCAGGCGTGCGGTACAGGGATCTGACCTGAAGTTCGGCCGAACAGGCGTCATCTCCATGAGCAAGATGATGGAGATAGCAACACGCTATGCAAATTGCGAGGAAGAGGACCGCATCCGAAGCGGCAAGCACAAAATAGTCGCCGATGGAGATGGGGGCAACACTCGGAAGCAGAAGCAGAAAGCTCCGTCCGCTCCGTAGGAAGAAGCTGCAGCCGTAACCAATGCCAAGTTCAAGGGCAAAGGGAAGGCTCAGTTCATCCCCAAGAAGAAGCAGTTCAATAATCCCATCCTGGACCAGCCATGTACGGTTCATACGAAGATGGATGAAGAGGGCAACCCCATATATGCGAAGCATACCACTCGACAGTGTCGACTCCTGATCCAAGGGTTCAGCGAAGGTCAACCGAGTGAGAAGGACAATGAACAGGATGAGGAGGATAAGGAGGATCCGTTCCCCCCAAGTCCATGCAACACTGATGATTTTCGCTGACGTCGAGAGCAAGAGGCGACTGAAGCTGGTGAACAGGGAGGTGAACATGGCCACCCCTACCAACCCCAAATTCCTCAAATGGTCCCAGACTACGATCACCTTTGACCAGTCAGATCATCTAGCACACGTACCCACCCCAGGGAGACAGGCTCTGGTCGTCGACCCGGTGGTGGAAGGAGTCCGACTGCGCAAAGTCCTCATGGACGGCGGCAGTGGCTTGAACATCATGTATGCCGACACTCTCAAGGGGATGGGCATTCCAACGTCCAAATTCAGCGAGAGCAGCATGCAGTTCCATGGAGTCGTCCCTGGACGAAGGGCCAAGTCGCTCGGCCAGATCGCGTTGGACGTCGTTTTCGGCTCCGACAAGAACTTCCGCAAGGAAAAGCTGACGTTCGAAGTGGTCGACTTCCACAGCGCTTACCACGCAATTCTGGGCCGCCAAGCGTATGCACGTTTCATGGCCCGTCCATGTTACGTATACCTGAAGCTGAAGATGCCAGGCCCGAAGGGTGTGATCACCATCACAGGCAATCGGCAGCGGGCCGAAGAGTGTCTGCAGCAAGGATCAAGAATCGCCGACCAACAGATGGCCATCCTCGAGCTTGACGAGTATAAGAAAACAGTCGACCCCGCTGACTTGATGTGTTCGAAGAAGCCAGCTTCGGAGTCTGCATTCCAGTCGGCGGGAGAGACGAAGAAGGTCAGTATCCACCCGACGGACGCCACTGCTGCCTCAACTAACATCTCCACCATCCTCGAACCTAAATAGGAAGCCGAACTCACCCAATTCCTCCGTGAGAACTGGGACATCTTCGCATGGAAACCCTCTGACATGCCAGGTGTACCCAGGGAGTTGGCTGAGCACCGACTGCATGTGGATCCCACCGCTCGGCCTGTCCGAGAACGCCTGCGTCGGTCCGCCGCGCATAAGAGAAAGGCAATCGGAGAAGAGGTGGCCAAGCTGTTGGCCGCCAACTTCATCCGCGAGGTTCACCACTCCGATTGACTCGCCAATGTTGTCATGGTGCCCAAGAAGGACAAGTCGCTCCGAATGTGCATCGACTTCCAACACCTCAATAAGGTCTGCCCGAAAGACCATTTTCCGCTCCCCCGCATCGATCAAATCGTCGATTCGACTGCGGGTTGCGAGCGTTTGTCATTTCTTGATGCCTACTCGGGCTATCATCAGATCCGTCTGTATGGCCCCGATGAATTAAAAACAGCCTTCATCACCCCCTTCGGGTGCTTCTGCTACATCACTATGCCATTCGGTTTGAAGAATGCAGGAGCTACCTTTATGCGCATGATCCAAAAATGTCTCCTCGACCCGATCGGTCGGAATGTGGAGGCGTATATGGATGATATCGTAGTCAAGTCACGCAAAGGTTCCGACCTGCTGACTGACTTGGCAGAAACATTCGCCAACCTTCGTAGGTACGATATCAAGCTCAACCCCGCCAAATGTTCATTCGGTGTTCCCAGCGGAAAGTTACTCGGTTTCTTCGTTTCCGAACGAGGGATCGATGTCAACCCCGAAAAGATCGGGACTATCGTCCGAATGGAGAGGCCGGTCAGAATACACGATGTTCAACGGCTCACAGGTTGCCTGGCGGCTTTGAGCAGGTTCATCAGTCGACTCGGCGAGAAAGCACTTCCTCTGTACCGACTCATGAAGAAATCAGATACTTTTGAGTGGACAGACGAAGCCCAAGTCGCATTCAACGACCTCAAAGTCCTACTTTCCACCCAGCCGGTTCTTACTGCTCCGCTCAGTAAAGAGCCCCTTCTTCTGCATATCGCGGCTACAAATCAAGTCGTCAGTACTGTTCTTACAGTCGAGCGAGAAGAAGAAGGCAGAGCATACAAAGTTCAGCGGCCAGTGTATTACGTCTCCGAAGTCCTGACTCCTTCCAAGCAGAGGTATCCCCACTATCAAAAACTCATCTATGGGATTTACATGACTGCGAAGAAGGTGGCACATTACTTCCAAGACCACTCGGTGTTTGTCGTTTCTGATGCTCCGTTGTCGGAAATCCTCCACGATCGAGACGCATCAGGCCGAGTGGCGAAGTGGGCAATGGAGATGTTGTACTGCGGTATCAAGTTCGAGGCCAAGAAAGCTATTATGTCTCAAGCTCTGGCTGACTTCATAGCAGAATGGGTAGAACAACAGCAACCGACCCACATCTACTCAGCTCGTTGGGCATTGTTCTTCGATGGGTCCAAGATGTTGAATGGCTCCGGCGCTGGCGTTGTGATCGTATCGCCAAAGGGCGACAAACTCAAATATATGTTGCAGATACACTTTGATTCCTCCAACAATGAGGCAGAGTATGAAGCTCTCCTTTATGGACTGCGTATGGCCATCGCACTCTGCGTCCATCGCCTGATGGTCTATGGCGATTCAGATTTGGTGGTTAATCAAGTGATGAAAGAGTGGGACGTCAGGAACCCCACCACCACATACTGCAATGCAGTGAGGAAGCTTGAGAAGAAGTTTGAAGGTCTAGAACTCCACCATGTTCCGCGACTGAAGAACCAAGCAGCTGATGAGTTGGCAAAACTCGGATCCACTCGGAGACCAGTCCCGAGTGACGTCTGCCTCGAGCACCTCCACCTTCCCTCAGTCAAAGAAGATCCTTTCACAGAGGAACCAGCACAACCAAAGAGCTCGACTGATCCGACTGAAGTCGACGTACCTGCTGTGGTTGATCTGATCATGGAGATTCTTGCTGTCATCCCCAATTGGACTGTGCCGCTCATTGCATATATCCTAAGGCAGGAATTACCAGAAGACGAAGTCCAGGCCAGGCAGATAGTCCGCAGGTCGAAGTCGTTCACTGTCATTGATGGCCAGTTGTACAAGGAAAGCGTTTCAGGCGTTCTTCAACGATGCATCTCCCCAGAGGAGGGACAGTTAATCCTGGAAGATATTCACTCGGGAACCTGCGGTCATCACGCCTCTTCGAGAGCGATCGTCGCCAAAGCATTCAGAGCTGGTTTCTTCTGGTTGCAGGCAAACGAAATGGCTAAAGATATGGTCGACCGATGTGAAGGCTGTCATCTCTACTCCAACAAGTCTCACAAGCCAACATCTGCGTTGAAGACAATCCCTCTTGTGTGGCCGTTTGCAGTATGGGGATTAGATACAGTCGGTCCATTCAGGACAGGCCAAGGAGGATACACACATTTGTTGGTGGTAGTCGACAAGTTCACAAAATGGATTGAAGCCAAGCCCATCAAGAAGCTCGACGCCCTAACAGCCATCAAGTTTGTCAGGGACATCATCTCCAGATTCGGTGTACTTCACAGCATAATCACGGACAACAGGACAAACTTTGACTCGGACAGATTCAAAGGTTTCTATGCAAGCCAAGGTATCCGAGTGGATTTTGCTTCCGTGGCGCATCCTCAATCCAATGGACAAGCAGAGCGGGCGAATGGACTTATTCTGCAAGGTTTGAAGCCCCGACTCCTGCGAGAGGTGGGACATGCCACTGGCGCATGGGTCACCGAACTACCTTCAGTGCTTTGGGGTCTCCGCACAACCCCGAACAGATCTACAGGGCGTTCACCGTTCTTCCTCGTTTACGAAGCAGAAGCAGTCCTTCCGAGTGACTTGCTTCACAATGCTCCACGAGTCAAACTCTTCTCCGAAGCTGAAGCAGAACAAGCAAGGCAAGATGGAGTGGACCTTCTAGAGGAGGAGCGCGAGATGGCACTGACTCGCTCAACCATTTATCAACAAGATCTGCGGCGCTTTCACGCACGCCACGTCAGGAGTCGCACGTTCCAAGCAGGCGACCTGGTGCTCCGAGTGGATCAGCAAAGACCTCACAAGCTGGCTCCTGCCTGGGAAGGACCCTTCATCATCTCCAAGGTGCTGAACAACGAAGCATACAGACTCTACAACATCGACAGGGAGACAGACGAGCCGCGAGCATGGAACGGAGATCTCCTGAAGCGCTTCTACACGTGACCGTCGACTGAAGCGATGTAAAGAACAAGTATTGATGAAATAATATAAAGCAGATTGAGCTTTTGCAGATTTAGAATTCTTCCGCGGTCACAGACTCCGGTCTCAAAAAAAAAACTTAGCTGCGATCCAGAATCACCTAAGTTCTAACTTTCTCCGAGTGTGCACTAAACGTCGCACTCGGGGACTTAGCTGCGATCCAGAATCGCCTAAGTACTAACTTTCTCTGAGTGTGCACTAAACGTCACACTCGGGGACTTAGCTGCGATCCAGAATCGCCTAAGTACTAACTTTCTCCGAGTGTGCACTAAACGTCACACTCGGGGACTTAGCTGCGATCCAGAATCGCCTAAGTACTAACTTTCTCCGAGTGTGCACTAAACGTCGCACTCGGGGACTTAGCTGCGATCCAGAATCGCCTAAGTACTAACTTTCTCCGAGTGTGCCCTTAACGTCACACTCGGGGACTTAGCTGCGATCCAGAATCGCGTAAGTACTAACTTTCTCCGAGTGTGCACTAAACGTCGCACTCAGGGACTTAGCTGCGATCCAGAATCGCCTAAGTACTAACTTTCTCCGAGTGTGCACTAAACGTCGCACTCGGGGACTTAGCTACGATCCAGAATCGCCTAAGTACTAACTTTCTCTGAGTGTGCACTTAACGTCACACTCGGGGACTTAGCTGCGATCCAGAATCGCCTAAGTAGTAACTTTCTCCGAGTGTGCACTAAACGTCGCACTCGGGGACTTAGCTGCGATCCAGAATCGCCTAAGTACTAACTTTCTCCGAGTGTGCACTAAAACGTCGCACTCGGGGACTTAGCTGCGATCCAGAATCGCCTAAGTACTAACTTTCTCCGAGTGTGCACTAAACGTCACACTCGGGGACTTAGCTGCGATCCAAAGTCGCCTAAGTACTAACTTTCTCCGAGTGTGCACTAAACGTCCCAATCGGGGACTTAGCTGCGATCCAGAATCACCTAAGTACTAACTTTCTCCGAGTGTGCACTTAACGTCACACTCGGGGACTTAGCTGCGATCCAGAATCGCCTAAGTACTAACTTTCTCTGAGTGTGCACTAATCGTCGCACTCGGGGACTTAGCTACGATCCAGAACCGCCTAAGTACTAACTTTCTCCGAGTGTGCACTTAACATCACACTCGGGGACTTAGCTGCGATCCAGAATCGCCTAAGTACTAACTTTCTCCGAGTGTGCACTAAACGTCGCACTCGGGGACTTAGCTGCGATCCAGAATCACCTAAGTACTAACTTTCTCCGAGTGTGCACTAAACGTCGCACTCGGGGACTTAGCTGCGATCCAGAATCGCCTAAGTACTAACTTTCTCCGAGTGTGCATGTCCGTCGCACTCAGGGACTTAGCTGCGATCAAGAATCGCCTAAGTACTCTATTATCTTCGAGTGTATCCTATAGACCCACTCGGGGACTCAGCAGACCCTCATTGAGGCTCATGTGGATGTCAAGACAACTGACAATAACACGAGTAGCAGACCCTCATTTAGGATCATGTGGATGTCAAGACAACTGACATGGATAACAACTTGCTGCGAGTGTGGCATATCTGTCGCACTCGAAGACTTAGCCGCGATCATGAATCGCCTAAGTACTCTATTACCCTCGAGTGTATCCTACAGATCCACTTGGTGACTTGGCAGACCCTCCGAGAGGTTCACACAGATGTCAAGGAAACTACCAGTTACATGCTCCGCATGTTTGCCATTGGCTTAACCAAGAAACGCCAAACAAAACTCGAGCCAAAATTGCAACAGAAGAGCAAACGATTTGATCCAAATTCGAAGTTCACCTAAAGATGGTTCACTCGGTGCGGATCAAGCTTACCCGCACCGAACCAAGAATGTTACGGCCAACAGAAGTGGCCAAGGTTTCTTACAACCAACACTTGGCATACCGAGGTACAAGTTTTCTGACGCGTCATCCAGATTGGCGCCAGGACGATCCCGTCGGTGATGCGGGTGGCACTCTCAAGGAAGGTTTCCATGAAGTCTTCGAATCAAAGTTTCTTCGTGTTGGCGACCTTCAACGCTTTCAGCTTCTCCTCGCGCACCTCCTTGCAATAGACCGGACCAGGGACAGAGCAACGTCTGCACCACAGCGAGCCGCATATTTCTTCCATGACTGCACCCGGTTTGGGACCTCCTCCAGTCGAGTCATCAAGTTTTCCATCTCATGTCGTGACTCATCTTCCGGCCATAGCTCCTTGTCGATCCAGCCGACGACTTCTCTCAGTCGACCGATGAAAGGACCAACTTTGCCCACACGAATGTGCGCTGCGAGCAGATCTCGATTGGCGTCCTCGCCGAGTGGAGTGTTCTCGCGAATCGACCGCTCCACGTCAGCTGCTTCAGCTTCAGCGTCCATGCAAAAATCTGCAAACGCAGGACAACCAAACAATTAGCGTCGAGTGTAACGCACGTACCACAAGCACTCGGAAAAATAGGACTTACCACCCAGACGCGTCATCATCTGCCGAGCCCAGTCACTGACGTATTTCTCCTGCGCTATACACCGTTTGTTCAGCACAACCATTTGTCCCATCAGTGCGGACCTTTGTTTCCCCATATTCTCAACTTCAGCAGTCGGTGCCTTGTTCGCTTCACGAGCCTGCTCCAACGACTTCTCTCGTTCCACCAGAACCTCCTTCATACCAACCATTGCAATCAGTGCCGCATCCAGCTCACCGGCAAACTGAGCCTTCTCCGCCCTAAGAGTCTTGTATGCTGCACCAACCTCACAAGTTTTCTGCCAGCCAGCAACAAGAGACGATCAGACAAATCCAACACTACAAAGTCTAAGTTCTTCAGACCCCTGCCGACACAAGCAGTCGACAGCGGTCTCGGGGACTACACCCAGTGGGTTCACTGAGAGTGACCCCACTGGCATGAAACTCAAACAAGTCCGCCCTATTGAGATACATGACAACACCTACGCCCATAAGGCTAATACGACCCGACCTGAGTAAAATTACTCTCGGGGACTCTTACAGGAGGTGCACTCCGAGTGCCCCAACTGTTAGCAGTCGGCCATATTATTTATGGATCTGACGAAGTCAAAGACAATATGCGTAAAGACAACTTACGGTGCAAGCAATCGACAGAGGTCTCGGGGACTACACCCACTGGGTTCACTCAGAGTGAACCCATTGCAAACATCACAGGGTATCCGAGCACACCCGGTGGGTTACAAGAGAAAAGTAAATACTTACTAGCCCACTTACTCGGATATCGTCCCGCAGCTCCAAGCTCCGCTGGTACAAGGATGCGATGGAGTCGTACGCCTTCTTGGCTTCTCCCGCCATCAGCTCCGCCTGCACCATGGCCCCCTTGGCCACTCCCACCTGATCCTCCAGGAGGCGCTGGACGTTGAACCCGACATTTGACGGGCCTGGCATCGTTGGAAGCTCCTTGGGCATCCCAAGGCCCGCTCCAGTCGGTTCAACAGCCACCATCGCCTCCTCAGTCGACGGCATTGCCTCAGTCGGCAGCATGTCCGCGGCGAGAGCAGTAACTGGCGGGACAGCCTCAAGAATAGGCTCCGCAGCTTGCTCAGGTCTCCCCTGGTCACCCTCATCCACATAAATCGCCCCTGCCAGACCGAACGGTGTGAGATCTCAGGAAAAGAAAGGGGCAAGACCGAAGACAGAATTCGCGATGCGATAATATAAAACTTTCAGAATTGCTACAACGCACCTGGCTGGGACGAGACGACGTTGTCCGCGTCCATGGGATCATCCTCCTGGCGCGCCGGAGAGGTGGCAGAGGTGGCAACCCTGTCGAGCGAAATTCATTCGACCATCAAACAGAAGTTCAATCGAATATCAGAAGAGGAACAATGCACTTATGTTGAGGTGACGGGAACAGCGACCCTCATCCGCGGCAAAGCCTTCCGAGGTTTAGATCCGCTCGGTTTAGCCACCTTGGAAGGCTGACCCGCAGGCTCAGCAGCAACGTCCCTGGTCCTCTTGGTGCTCCGAGCACTCGGGACCACGGGAACAGTGGGCGGAGCACTCGAGGATGCAAGAGGGGCCGAGGGAACTGCAGGTTCATGTCGGCGCTTGGTTCGGTGCTCCGGCAGCGGGGGCGGCGAGTCCTGTTCTTCGTGTTCCTCCTCCTCCTCACTAGACTCTTCCACCGTTTCCCCGTTGTCGGAGACATATTCGACGCTCTCCACACTACCGTCCTGGCTGCCCTCCTCTTCCTCCTCGGCCGGGTTCCCGTTCGAGACAGGAGAAAACTAGTTGGTCCACTTCTGCATAGAATACAATCGGCGACATCAGACGCCAGGCGGAGATTCAAGAAAGCAATAAAACTAAGATAGATACGTGCACTCGACAAATGGTACTCACCTGGTTCGGAGGGGGATTGTCCGCGCAGAAAGCCCTCACTCGCCGAGACCCTCTGGGGTTCTCACAGGCGCCTGTGATCTGGAGCACCCACGACGCCACCTTCTCCTCGGTCACGCTCAAGACGTTGGTCCGAGTGGAGTCTTCGGGCCCCGTGTAGTGCCACATGGCGTGGTCGCGAGCCTGCAGTGGTTGTATGTGCCGACCGAGGAAAATCTCCAGCAAATCTATGCCGGTGACTCCCCTTCTGACGACATCTACGAGTGCGTCGACCAGAGGCTGGATGTCGACCTTCTCTGCCTTCGTGAGCGCAAGCTGCTTAGGCGGAGCGGGTCGATCTAAGCTAAAGGGAGGCAGCCCTGTCGTGGCATTCGGGCAGGCAACGTCCTGGCAGTAGAACCACGTCGACTGCAAGTTCCTAACCGACTCCATCAGCTGAAGGGCAGGATAACTACTCTTACTCTTCTTTTGGAAACCTAAGCCTCCGCAGAGCTGGAGTAGATGTGTCTTATCATCCGACTGGTGAAGTCGTTCGATAGTTTGAGATCTAGCAGAGAAAATATGTTTGAACAGCCCCCAATCGGGAGGACAGCCGATGAAGCACTCGCACAGGACTATGAAAGCAGAGAGATGAGCTATGGCATTCGGGGGAAAGTGGTGAAGCTGTGCCCCGAAGTGGTTCATAATGCCTTTGAAGAAAGGGTGGGGGCGGAGAGAAACCTCGATATACGTGGCTAGCAGCAGGACGCGCTCCCCCTCCCGGGGCGCTGGCTCGATCTCATTCTCCCCCGGCAGCCTCCACGACTTGTGCACGATCGTCCCGTGCTCCACCAGCTGCAGCAGATCCCCCTCTGTCACCGTGGAGGGGAGGAAGTCCCCCAGGATCCACCCCGCCGGCAGCGCTCGCTGCCGCCGCCGAGCAGGAGCCTCCGCCTTCCCCTTCTTCTTCTTCGCCTCCAGCTTGCTGGTCCGTCCCTTGGTCATGGCGGAAGCTGCGGGTCCGCGAAGGAGAAGGAAAAGGAGGAAGCTTGGGCGCGCAGGGGAAGGCGAGAGGAGCGGAGCAAGCAAAGGCAAGAGATCCGGCGAGCGTAACGAGAAAACCCTCGCCGCTGGGGTTTAAGTAAGGTTCCGACTGTGTCACTGGCAGGTGGCCCCGAAACCTTATCCCCCGACCAACAGCGGTGATATCAGTGGAGAAGATGAAGGCGCGAGAATCGAGGCATCAGGCGCTACTCGAGCGCGATGGCGTCATCCCCGCTGAGCGCGCGGTAAGCGAAATTTGAGGATCCCGGAAAATCCGCCGCTGTCACTTGACTAGTCACGTCAGAAGATGCCGCGGAAGCACTCGGCTTCCGACAGTTTGTTTCGCAACTACTTCCACTCGGATCATTGGTCAGAGAAGATAAAATGGATCGAGGCAAGCAATGCCAAAGTCACATCTGTTCCAGTCGGATCCAAACTTCAAGCATCGCTTCGTCGTTCCAACCCCAATCCATTCGGGGACTAATGATGGGGTTATTGTCCCCGGGTAGGGTCATAGGCCTGCCCTAAAGGTCCAACCCAAGGACTACCCCTCACAAGGGACAAGGCCCTTGGTCAGTTCCGACTGAACTAAGGAGTTCCCTTCATCCAGTCGGTAACAGATCCTCGACCGTCCAGTCGGAGATTAGCATTCGGAGTTTATCAAACTAACCGACTGGATTCCACTCTGTGCATCGTAACCCCCTAGAGGGAAACGGTCATACGTTTCCATGTGCCTTAATTAGCATTTAAGACGTACGTTACCGATAACGTAGACATTTATTCGCCATTACTCCACCCCTGTGCACCGAACCGTTGTGGAGGGCAGCGCACTCTATATAAGCCACCCTCCCCCACTGATGCAAGGGTTAGCAATTCACTATATTCGATATTCCACTCGACAACAAGCTCCCTGAGCACTGAGACGTAGGGCTATTACCTCCACCATAGAGGGGCCTGAACTCATACAACCTGGCCGTAGCTAAGGCTCTGCCCATTCCTTTCGTACCCTACACATCTACTGTCAGGTTTATACCCACGACACCGGCCTCGCGTGGGGAGGGGCACGGAGGGAGATCGATGGGACAGGGAGGGAGACCGCGACGTGGGTTGGGGGTTGGTGGGACGAGCTCGAGGGTTGAGTGGGTGGGGCGCGACGTGGGGGTAGGTGGGGTTCCTGGTGCGGTGGGGGTACATGGCGAGGGGGAAGCGGTAGGTGGGGGGAGCGAGGGGGTTGGGTTCGGCCGCCAGGGGGTTGTGGTGGCGCGCAGGGGACTGGGGAGGGCCCGACTTAGGGTTTACCCGTGGTGGGGGGGCTATATACCCCACCACGGGTTGTGCCGGGATGATAGGCTCGCATGCCCAAAATTGGGTGGGGGTTTTATTTTCTTCTTGTTTATATATTTCTTTAATCATTTTTTCATTTATTGTTTTTTCTAAGTACTTTATTATTATTATTATTATTATTATTCTTTTATTATTTCTGCATTCGAAAACTTTCATCCGTTGACTCTAATTTAAATATGATAATTGCTTTGATTTTTATTAAGCGATAATTTATTTTAGATAAACTTGATGACGTGGAAGAATTAGTGTGTGGTTACTGTAGCTTCAATTACCGGGGTGTCACAATTGTGCCCTAGCTAGGCTCCGCCATCATTTGTACTCATGGTATTATTGTTAGGATCATTCTCATGACAGTTGGCACCCACCTTGGCTCCCTCAGCTTTGTCGTCGATGACTCACCATGGCTGAAGAATGCGCCACTGGACACCGACGCCCTCCCTACTCGAGGTACGTCGCATTTCAGCATAATTGCGCATTTCAGGTCCTGATCCGGCAGCCATCGGTGACGTACCACTCAATACCACCCACGTCGTGCTGCAATTCATCGCAAGCACTCTGGGCGCTCACAGTTGCAACGGTGGATCAAGCACGCCATGGCCCACGAGACCATTTCGGGGCTGGTGGCTATGCTCAATTTCGATGAGCCCACCCTCAGCCTCTTCTCGTCATCGAGCGACGAATCACTGAGCGACTCTGACTGCAGAAGCAGTGGAGACGCTGTTGAGGTCTTGATGGTCGACACGCCCTGGGAAGGCGGCCCTGGTTTCGCCGCGGAGAATTCTCTTGGGCATAATGGTGGGGAGCGTCGCCACTACAATGGCGGCCACCGCGTTCCACAGCTGCTCATAGAGCAGCAACGGGAAGAACTTCGTTGCAGGAGTGAGCAGGCTCTTCACACACCCATCGTACGGGAACACCCCCGAAGAGATGGCCTTGGAGAACGCATGTTAGGCCACTTTGGCCGAGCGCGAACGTCTCGAGCAGCTCCAGCAGTCACTCGACACTCGGGCCGCGAGGGATCAGCCCGGCTCCAATCGTGGGTTGTTTCCGAACAACCACCCTCGCCATATTGAGATGATGCGAACGCCTTTGCTGAATTTGGCCGCTGCCACTTGGATTGCTGATTCCATCCAGCCGAGTGAGTCTATGGCCGGAGAAGGCATTCGGCAGATCCAGGCACTGATGAAGACCGCCATGCAGCAAAACTCGGTGGTGTCCCAGTCCCGACATCGTATCTACAGTAGATCCATCGAGGCGCACACAGTGCAGTCGGCTCACACCCCGCACGCACTCGAAAGACGTCAAAGATCTCCTCCTCTTTCGAGAGGCCTGCACGGGGATCAGCGAGATGATCATCGAGTTCATAGTAGAACACCTCCTCCGAGGAGTGGTTCACTCGGACACCGGCCCCATGACCGTAGGCCAATCCCCAATCGGCACAGGGGTTATGGGGACGATGTCTACCGGGCCCCTCAGTTCAACGCGAGGTCCATTATCATGCAAAACATGGTCGACCGATTGCGCACAAGCCAGAGAGTATCTGGCCTTGAGTTCTATGGCCAACACATCCATGAAGTAGAGATCCCCTCTAATTACCGATTAGCCACGGGAATCGTCAAGTTCAACGGTGAATGCAAGTTAGAGACCTCGCTCTAGGATTATTGAGTGGCTGTCGAGATAGGTGGCGGCGATGACTTTGTCGCAATAAAGCATCTTCCCCTCATGCTTGAGGGATCAGCGAGGGCATGGCTCAACCAGCACCCCTCTAGCAGTATCCACAAATGAGGAGATTTAGCCCGAGTGTTTGTCAAAAACATTTGAGGGCACTTTCAAGCGCCTAGGCGGTTTAACCGAGCTACCACATTGTGTTCAAAAGAGCAACAAGACCCTCTCGGAGTACATCCAGCGGTGGACCACATTGCACAACACAGTGGAAAACATCACCGAGCATCAGGTCGTGGGCGCTTTCAAAGTGGTCACTCAGTACCGGGAGCTCATCTCAAGTTTGGCCGATCGTGGGATCTATACCTTAGTCGGGAAATGGAAATCGCCAATCGATACGCGGATGGCAAAGAAGAAAACCGCCTCCGCAGCGGCAAAGGCCGAGCCAGCGAAGCCCCTCAGTCAGACAATGCCGGGAAAAACAAAACAGAAAGGGCGACCCATCGGGCAAAGCCTAAGTAGATGTTGTCCCAGGGCAGAGCCAAAGCAATCCCAAGAAGAAGAAGAAAGACTCGTGAGGCAAGAAGAAGGCCGAGTCCAAAATCCACCTCATGGAGAAGACTTGTCCGTTCCATGCAAGGAAGGATGAGAAAGGGGAGATCATGCCCACCAAGCACACGACTCGAGACTATTGCCTGCTCCGGCAGGAGATAGGCGGAGAACCCTCCGGGGACAAGAGTGATGCGGGCGATCAAGAGGCTACCCCTGGGTATCCGAACATAGAGAAAGTTCTCATGATATTCACCGGTGTCGAGAGCAAGAGCCGATTGAAAGTCATCAATCGGGAGGTAAACATGGCGGTTCCGGCTACCAAGAAGTACCTCGATTGGGCCAAGATGCCCATCACGTTCAATCGGTCGGACCACCCGGCCAACATCGCCACCCCTGGGAGGCAGGCTTTGGTCGTCGACCCAGCTGTCAACTTGGTCCGACTACAAAAGGTCATGATGGACGGCGACAGCGGCCTCAACATCATCTACGACAACACGCTCAGAGCAATGTACATTCCATTGTCCCAGCTGAGTAATAGCAACATGAAGTTTCATGGGGTAATCCTCGGGGAGAAGGCCGAATCACTCGGTCAAATCACCCTGAATGTTGTATTCGGCGGTGAGAAGAATTACACCAAGGAAAGACTGACCATTGAGGTCGTCGACTTCAAAAGCACCTATCACACCATCCTGGGTAGGCCTGCATATGCTCGTTTCATGGCCCGACCATGTTATGTGTATATTAACCTTAAGATGTCAGGGTCGAAAGGTGTGATTACTGTGACCGGCAATCGGAAGGTCGCTGAAGAATGCCTACATCAAGAATCTTGGATCGGTAACGAACAAGTCTTGGCGGCCGAGCTCGAAGGGTACAAGAAAGCGATGGACACGGCTGACTTGCTCAAGTCCAAACGGCCGACTATCGAGTCCTCCTTTCATTCGGCCGGTGAGACCAAGCAGGTTCACGTCCATCCGACTGACCTAAGTGCCTCTGGGACAAATATCTCCACTTCACTCACCGACAAATAGGAAGCCGAGCTCATCTAGTTCCTTTGTGAGAACTGGGAAATCTTCGCATGGAAACCTTTTGAAATGTCGGGTGTTCCCAGGGAACTGGCAGAGCACCACCTCCGAGTGGACTCCAAAGTCAAGCCCGTCAAGGAGAACTTGTGTCGCTCCTCTGTGGAGAAGGGCAAGGCAATCGATGAGGAGATCGCTAAGGTCCTAGCTGCCGAGTTCATTCGCGAGGTATACCACTCCGAGTGCTTGGCGAACGTGGTCATGGTGCCTAAGAAGAACAATTCACTCTGAATGTGTTTTGACTTCAAGGACCTCAATCAGGCATGTCCGAAAGACCATTTCCTTTACCTCGGATAGATCATATCACAGATTCAACTGCTGGATGTGAATGCCTATCATTCATGGATGCATACTCCAGGTACTACTAGATCCAAATTTATGGACTTGATGAAATAAAAACGGCCTTCATCACCCCATTCGGGAGTTTTTGCTACATCACCATGCCATTCGGCCTAAAAACGTTGGGGCTACTTTTCAACGCATGATCCAGAAGTGTGTACAGGAACAGATTAGTCGGAATACTAAAGCGTACATGGATGACATCATGGTCAAGTCCAGGAAAGGTTCTGACCTCCTGAGCGAACTTGCTGAAACCTTCATGAATCTCAGGCGCTTTGGGATCAAGCTCAATCCGGCCAAGTGCACTTTTGGAGTGTCGGACGGTAAATTACTCGATTTCATTGTTTTCGAGTGAGGTATTGACGCCAACCACGATAAAATCGGCGCCATAGTCCAAATGAGACGACCAGAGCGCATCCATGATGTGCAGAGGTCAAGGGCTGCCTTGCAGCCCTAAGCCGCTTCATCTTAAGACTCGGCGAGAAGGCACTGCCTCTTTACCGATTGATGAAGAAGTCTGACAGATTCGAGTGGAAAAACGAAGCGCTAGTTGCTTTCGACCAACTCAAAGTCTTGCTATCCACCCAGCCGGTGTTAGCTTCTCGGAGCAGCCATGAGCCCCTACTCCTGTGCATTGCCACAACTAGCCAAGTGGTTAGCACCATTCTCACCATAGAACGCAAAGAAGCGGGCTAGGCATACAAGGTACAAAGGCCCATTTATTACATCTCAGAGGTAGTGCATCCCTCCAAGCAGAGGTATCCACATTACGAGAAGCTGGTTTACGGTATTTACGTGAATGTGAAGATGGTAGTCCATTACTTTCAAGATCATTCGGTCACTGTCATCGGTGACGCTCTCTTGGCGGAAATCCTCCACAACAAGGATGCTACTGGCTGAGAAGCGAAATGGGCAATTGAAATCCTCCCGCTGGAGATCAAGTTTGAAGCCAAAAAGGCAATCAAGTCTCAGGCCTTGGTTGACTTCCTTACCGAATGGATAGAACAAGAGCAGCCAGCTCCTGGTGTCCCCGAACATTGGACCATGTTCTTCGATGGATCCAAGATACTTCATGGTTCACGGGCTAGAGTGGTTCTCGTCTCCCCCAGGAAAGAGCGAATGAACTATGTGCTCCAAATCCACTTAGACTCATCTAACAATGAGGCCAAATACGAAGCCCTCCTATACGGACTCCACGTGGCCATCTCTCTTGATGTGTGATGATTGATGGTTTATGGCGACTCAGACCACGTCGTCAACTAGGTGATGAAGGAATGGGACATTCAAAACCCAGCCATGATAGTATACTGCAATGCTGTTAGAAAGCTAGAGAATAACTTCGACGGGCTGGAGTTGCACCATGTGCCCCGAGCCAAGAATCAGGCGGCTGATGACTTGGCATAAGTCGGGTCCACTTGAAAAGTTGTTCCAAAAGGCGTGTTCCTCGAGCACCTATGCACCCCCTCAGTCAAAGAGAATCCTTTTACAGAAGAGCCTCCGCAAGAAATTGGCCCGTCAAATCCGAATGAAATTGATGTCCCGGCCATGGTAGGCCTCATCCACGAGATGTTGGTCATCACACCCAAATGGACTCAGCCTTATCTAGCTTACTTGCTCCACCAAGAACTCCCCAAAGATGAAGAGGAAGCACGCTAAATCAATCGATGGTCTAAAGCTTTCGAAGTCCTCGGAGACAAACTAGAAGAGTGTTACATGAGTCAGTCAAAAGTGCATTTCCCCAGATGAAGGACTGCAGATCTTGCACGAGATTCAGTCGGGAACCTGTGGACATCCCTCGTCCTCTCGGACCATGGTGGCCAAGGCCTTCTGGGCAGGTTTTTATTGGCCCCGAGCCACTGAGGCAGCAAGAGACCTTGTCGAATGATACGTCCATTTTGCATCATGCTTTCATGTTGATATTTATCGCTTTCTGGACTGTTATTATAATTTGTGGTACCATACTTATGCCTTTTCTCTCTTATTTTGCAAGGTTTATTTGAAGATGGAGAATACCGGCAGCTTGAATTCTGGACTGGAAAAGGAGCAAGTCTGAGTCCTCTATTCTGCACAACTCCAAATGCCCTGAAAATCAACGTGGAATTTTTTGGGAATATATAAAAAATATTGGTCGAAAGAAGTGTCAGAGGGGAGCTTCCAGGGGCCCACAAGCCTGGTGGCCGCGGCCTACCCCTCTGGCCCCGGCAACAGGGCTTGTGGGCACCCTGGTGCCCACTGCCCCCTCCCCCCTTTTTCTATATGAAGGGTTTTGTCCGGAAAAAATCAAGGTGGAGCTTTTTCGTGGATTCTCCGCCGCCACGAGGCGGAAGTTGAGCAGAACCAATCTAGAGCTCCAACAGGACGATCCTGCCGGGGAAACTTCCCTCCCAGAGTGGGAAACCGTCGCCATCATCATCACCAACATCCTCTCGTCGGAGGGGAGTCATCTCCATGAACATCTTCATCAGCACCATCTCCTCTCCAAACCCTAATTCATCTCTTGTAACCAATCTCCGTCTTGCGACTCCGATTGGTACTTGTAAGGTTGCTAGTAGTGTTGATTACTCTTTGTAGTTGATGCTAGTTGGATTACTTGGTGGAAGAGTTTATGTTCAGATCCTTGATGCTACTCATTACACCTCTGATCATGATTATGATTATGCTTTGTGAGTAGCTACTTTTGTTCCTGAGGACATGGGATAAGTCATGTGAATTTGGTATTCGTTCGGTATTTCGATATGATGTATGTTGTCTTTTCCTCTAGTGGTGTTTGATACGTCTCAAACGTATCTATAATTTTTTATGGTTTCACGCTGCTATCTTGTCAACTTTGGATGTTTTGTTTACCTTTTATATCTTTTTTGGGACTAACTTATTAACTCAGTGCCAAGTGCTAGTTCCTGTTTTTTCCGTGTTTTGACTCTTTTCAGATCTGATTTTGGAACGGAGTCCAAATGGAATAAAATCCCCAAAATGATTTTTTCCAGAACGGAAGAAGATCGGGAGGCTTGAGGGCCAAGCAAGTGGGCCCACAGGGAGCCCACAAGCCCTGTTGTCGCGGCCAGGGGGGAGGTCGCGGCAACCAAGCTTGTGGCCACCCTGGCGCCCCCTGCCCTAGGTCTTTGGCCTATAAGTTCCCTAAAAATCCAGAAAAAATCAGGGCGTCCACAAAAACACTTTTCCGCCGCTGCAAGCTTCCGTTTCCGCGAGATCTCATCTGGAGACCCTTCCCGGTGCCCTGCCGGAGGGGACTTTGCAATTGGAGGGCTTCTTCATCAACATCATCGCCCCTACAATGACTCGTGAGTAGTTCACTTCAGACCTATGGGTCCGTAGTTAGTATCTAGATGGCTTATTCTCTCTCTTGGTTCTTCAATACAAAGTTCTCCATGATCTTCATGGAGATGTGTCCGATGTAATTCTCTTTGGCGGTGTGGTTGTCGAGATCCGATGAATTGTGGATTTGTGATCAGATTATCTATGATATATATTTGAGTCTTTGCTGATTTCTTATATGCATGATGTGATATCCTTGTAAGTCTCTTCGAGTCTTGGGTTTTGTTTGGCCAACTATATCTATGATTCTTGCAATGGGAGAAGTGCTTGGTTTTGGGTTCTTACCGTGTGGTGACCTTTCCCAGTGACAGTAGGGGCGGCAAGGCACACATCGTGTAGTTGCCATCAAGGGTAACAAGATGGGCTTTGTCGTAGATATGAGATTGTCCATCTACACCATGTCATCTTGCTTAAGGCGTTACTCTGTTCTTTTGGACTTAATACACTAGATGCATGCTGGATAGCGGTCGACGTGTGGAGTAATAGTAGTAGATGTAGAAAGTATCGGTCTACTTGTTTTGGACGTGATGCCTATAGATATAATCATTGCCATAGATATCGTCACGACTTTGCGCGGTTCTATAAATTGCTCGACACTAATTTGTTCACCCACCGTCTACTTGCTTTCATGAGAGAAGCCACTAGTAAACACTACGGCCCCCAGGTCTATTCACACCTATCGTTTCCACTTTCGCTTTTACTTTGCTTTGTTACTTTGTTGCTTTCAGTTCTCACTTGGCAAACAATCTATAAGGGATTGACAACCCCTTCATAGTGTTGGGAGCAAGCTCTTTGTGTTTGTGCAGGCACTTGTGATACTCATTCACTGGATCGATACCTTGGTTCTCAAAACTGAGGGAAATACTTACCACCGCTATGCTACATCACCCTTTCCGCTTCGAGGGAACACCAACTCAAGGCTCCAAGGACTTGGGGAAATCCTTTGCATATTTGCCTAGGAAGTCCCTAAAGGCGTAGCCCTAGCAGAAGGATTCCTAGTGTCGTTGCTGAGGAGTAAACAACAGTCTCCCGTCAGCACTGTTTTTGGCGCCGTTGGAAGGTCTTTTGTTGCCGTAGCAAGAAGAATTTCTGGCGCCGTTGCCGGGGAAGAAGAGATCTATCCAAGTAGGTCTCACAAACTCATCTCTTGCATTTACTTTTTTTGCCACTTGCCTCTCGTTTTCCTCTCCCCACTTCACATTTGCCGTTTTCATTCGCCTTTCTCCTTTGCCGTTTTCTTTTGCCTTTTGCCTTTTTGCCGTTTTCCTTTGCCGGTTTTCTTGCTTGCTTGTGTGCTTGTTTGTTTGTTGAAGTCATCATGGCTGAAAACACCAAACTTTGCGAATTCTCGAGTACCAATAATAATGATTTTATTAGTACTCCGATTGCTCCCGCCACTAGTGTGGAATCGTATGAAATCAACGCAGCTTTGCTGAATCTTGTTATGAAAGAGCAATTCTCTGGCCTTCCTAGTGAAGATGCCGCATCCCATCTCAATACCTTCATTGAGCTTTGCGAGATGCAACAGAAAAGAGATGTGGATAATGACGTGCTTAAGTTGAAGCTTTTTCCTTTCTCGTTGCGAGATCCCGCAAAAACTTGGTTTTCTTCTTTGCCTAAAAATAGTATCGATTCTTGGGATAAGTGCAAACATGCTTACATATCCAAGTATTTTCCGCCAGCTAAGATCATCTCCTTACGTAACGATATCATGAATTTCAAGCAACTTGATCATGAACACGTTGCACAATCTTGGGAGAGGATGAAGCTTATGATTAGAAATTGTCCCGCTCATGGCTTGAGTTTGTCGATGATTATACAAATCTTTTACGCTGGTTTGAATTTTGCCTCTCGCAATATCTTGGACTCTGCCTCAGGTGGAACGTTCATGGAAATCACGTTAGGAGACGCTACAAAACTCCTAGACAATATCATGACCAACTACTCTCAGTGGCATACTGAAAGGTCACCTGCTAGCAAAAAGGTACACGCAATAGAAGAAATTAACTCGATTAGTGCTAAGATGGATGATTTGATGAATTTGGTTGCTAGTAGAAACGCTCCTTTAGATCCTAATGACATGCCACTATCTTCCTTGATTGAGAGTAGAAACGCTAGTTTGGACGCTAACTTTGTTGGTAGGAACAATTTTGGCAACAACAATGCTTTTATAGGAAACTATGTTCCTAGGCCTTTCCCTAGTAACTCCTCTAACAATTATGGCAATTCTTACGACAACGCTTATGGAAATCACAACAAATTACCCTCTGATTTAGAGAGTAATATCAAAGAGTTCATCAACTCTCAAAAGATTTTCAATGCGTCCATAGAGGAAAAACTACTCAAAATTGACGATTTGGCTAAGAGCGTTGATAGGATGTCTTGTGATATTGATGCTTTGAAAGTTAGATGTGCTCCTCCCAATGTCAACTTGGATGAAACTTTGAAAGCTATGCGTGTCTCCATGAATGAGAGCAAAGAAAGAACCGCCCAAATTCGCGCTAGGCATGAATGTTTTAAAAGGGCGCGTTCTAGTGATGCAAATCACGAAGATCTTAAAGTGCTTGGTGTGTCTCCTCTTGAATCTTTGTTTTCGCGTGTCAAACCTATTGATGGAGGGGCTTGATATGAATCCACTTTGGTTGAAAAACGCCCCAATGATTCCGAGTCCACCTATCATGATGATAAAGGTGTGGAGAGTGGAGTAGAAGAAATCAAAATTTTGGGTAGTAATGAAACTCCCACTTTCGATTTCAAGGAATTCAATTTTGATAATTTCTCCTTGTTTGAATGAATCTCTTTGACGCAATCCATTGCAAACTCTCGACATGCTTATAGCCAAAGCAAAGCCTTTATCGCGCATATCATAGACGCTATGATGAAATCTCTTGAAGAGAAGCTCGAACTAGAAATCTCTATACCTAGAAAACTTCATGTTGAGTGGGAACCTACTATCAAAATCAAGATAAAAAACTATGAGTGCAATGCTTTGTGTGATTTGGGTGCTAGTGTTTCCGCGATTCCAAAATCTTTATGTGATATTCTTGGTTTTCATGAGATTGAAGAGTGTTCTCTTAATTTGCGTCTTGCGGGTTCTACTCTCAAGAAACTCATCGGAAGGATCGATGATGTTATTATTGTTGCAAATAAGAACTATGTACCCGTGGATTTCATTGTACTTGACATAGATTGCAATCCTTCATGTCCCATTATTCTTGGTAGACCTTTCCTAAGGACTATTAATGCTATCATCGATATGAAGATAGGGAATATTAGATTTCAATTTCCCCTAAAGAAGGGCATGGAGCACTTTCCTAGAAATAAAATAAGATTTCCTTATGAATCTATGATGAGGGCTACTTATGGTTTGAGCACCAAAGATGACTATACGTGATTCCATCACCTTTCGCCTAGCTAAGGGCGTTAAATAATAGCGCTTGTTGGGAGGCAACCCAACGAATCTATCCTTTTTCTTTCTGTTTTGTGTTTTCCACACTTTCATAATTCTGTTATGATTGTGTTTTTTGTGTTTCTTTTTGCGTTTGTGCCAAGCAAAACCATTATGATTCGTCTTGGGATGATCGTTTGGTCATGCTGGAAAAGACAGAAACTTTCTTCTCACGAAAATAATTTTCATTTTGTTTCTGTAAGAGATTATGAGTTTATTCTTTTTTCTCCTGATTGCTACGCAAATTCTTCAGACTGTCGTAATTTTTCAGAATTGTTGAAGTAACAGAAATATACGAAGCATACAGATTGCTACAGACTGGTCTGCTGTTAACAGATTCTGTTTTTGTTGTGTTGGTTGCTTATTTTGATGAAACTATGGATAGTATCGGGGGGTATTAGCCATGGAAGATTGAAAATACAGTAACCCAACATCAACATAAGTAGAATTCAAGTTTTCTACAGTACCTAAGGAAGTGGTGGTTTTCTTTCTTATACTAATGTTATCACGAGTTTCTGTTTAAGTTTCGTGTTGTGAAGTTTTCAACTTTTGGGTGAAGTTCTTATGGACAAAAATATAAAGAGTGGCAAGAGCTCAAGCTTGGGGATGCCCAAGGCACCCCAAGATGATTAAAGGATGCCGTAAAAGCCTAAGCTTGGGGATGCCCCGGGAAGGCATCCCCTCTTTCGTCTTCAATCCATCGGTAACGTTACTTGGGGCTATATTTTTCTTCACCACATGTTATGTGTTTTTCTTGGAGCGTCTTGTATCATAGGAGTCTTTTATTTTTCTTGTGTCACAATCATCCTTGCTGCACACCTAGAGAGAGAGACATGCAGTCACCGTGATTTTGTCGAGCTTCACTTATATCCTTTGGTTAGACAATTCAGCTCATATGTGCTTCACTTATATCTTTTAGAGCATGACGGTGCGTGGCTTGGTAGTTGATCTATGCTTTGAAAGTAGTCTCAAAAGGGGTAGTTATCCAAAGGGATACGAAAACTTCCACCTTCATGCGCATTGAATAGTTAGAGAAGTTTGATTCATCTCAACTAGTTTTGAGTTGTGGTTATGATAATATTGAAGTTATGCTAGTAAGGTGTTGTGGATCTAGAAATACTTGTGTTGAAGTTAGTGATTCCCGTAACATGCACGTATGGTGAACCTCTATGTGATGAAGTCTGAGCATGATTAGTCTATTGATTGTCATCCTTTGTGTGGCTGTCGGGATCGCGCGATGGTTTATACCTACCAACCCTTCCCCTAGGAGTATGCTTTGAATGCTTTGTTTCGATTACTAATAAAACTTTTGCAACAAGTATATGAGTTCTTCAAGACTAATGTTGAGTCCATGGTTTAGATGCACTTTCACCTTCCACCATCACTATATTCTTTAGTGTCGTGCAACTTTCACCGGTGCACAAAACCCACCATTAGCCTCCCTCAAAACATCCACCATACCTACCTACTATGGCTTTTTCAAAGTCATTCCGAGATATATTGCCATGCAACTACCACCATCACATGTGCCACCACGTCTACATTGTCATTGCATGATCGTAAGATAGCTAGCATGATGTTTCCATTAGTGTCCATGCCATGCTAGATCATTGTCACGGTACACTACCGAAGGCATTCCACATAGAGTCATCGTTGCTCTAAGTTTTGAGTTGTAAGTGTGAAGATCATCATTGATGGAGCAGTGTCCCATGTGAGGAAATAAAAGAGGCCAACGATGGCCACCAAAATAATAATCAAAAAAAGAGGCCAAAGAGCCCATCCAAAAAAAATGAGAGAAAAAGAGAGAAGGGACATTGCTACCACTTTTCCACACTTGTGCATATTAAGCACCATGATCTTCATGATTGAGAGTCTCTCGTTTTGTTACCACCATATAACTAGTGGGAAATTTTCATTACATAACTTGGCTTGTATATTCCAATGATAGGCTTCCTCAAATTTGCCTTAGGTCTTCGTGAGCAAGCAAGTTGGATGCACACCCACTAGTTTTCTTTAAGAGCTTTCGCATACTCTTAGCTCTAGTGCATCATTTGTATGACAATCCCTACTCATTCACATTGATATCTACTGATGAGCATCTCCACAGCTCATTGATATGCCTAGTTAATGTGACCATCTTCTCCTTGTTTTTCTTTCACCCTCCACCACACTCCACACCACTTATAGTGCTAAAACCCTGGCTCACGCTCATGTATTGCGTGAGAGTTGAAAAAGTTTGAGAAAGTAAAGGTGTGAAAACAATTACTTGGCTAATACCGGGGTTTGCATGATTTAAATTCGTTGTGCAATGATGATATAGCATAGCCAGACTATATGATTTTGTAGGGATAACTTTCTTTTGGCCTTGTTATTTTGAAAGTTCATGACTACTTTGCTAGTTTGCTTGAAGTATTATTGTTTCCACGTCAATAGAAAACTATTGTTTTGAATCTAATTGATCTGAACATTCACATCACATAAGAGGAGTTACAAAGGACATCTATGCTAGGTAGCATGAAAGCATAAAAATTTCATTCTTTATCACTTCCCTACTCGAGGACGAGCAGGAGTTAAGCTTGGGGATGCTTGATACGTCTCAAACGTATCTATAATTTTTGATGGTTTCACGTTGTTATCTTGTCAACTTTGGATGTTTTGTTTACCTTCTATATCTTTTTTGGGACTAATTTATTAACTCAGTGCCAAGTGCCAGTTCTTGTTTTTTCTGTGTTTTTGACTCTTTTCATATCTCATTTTGGAACGGAGTCCAAACGGAATAAAATCCCCGAAATAATTTTTCCCAGAACGGAAGAAGATCGGGAGGCTTGAGGGCCAAGAAAGTGGGCCCACAAGGAGCCCACAAGCCCTGTTTCCACGGCCAGGGGGAGGCCGCGACAACCAAGCTTGTGGCCTCCGTGGCTCCCCCCTGCCCTAGGTCTTTGGCCTATAAATTCCCTAAAAATCCGAAAAAAACCAGGGCGTCCACGAAAACACTTTTCCGCCGCCGCAAGCTTCCGTTTCCGCGAGATCTCATCTGGAGACCCTTCTCGGTGCCCTGTCGGGGGGGACTTTGGAGTTGGAGGGCTTCTTCATCAACATCATCGCCCCTTCAATGACTCGTGAGTAGTTCACTTCAGACCTACGGGTCCGTAGTTAGTAGCAAGATGGCTTCTTCTCTCTCTTGGATCTTCAATACAAAATTCTCCATGATCTTCATGGAGATCTATCCGATGTAATTCTCTTTGGCGGTGTGTTTGTCGAGATCCGATGAATTGTGGATTTGTGATCAGATTATATATGATATATATTTGAGTCTTTGCTGATTTCTTATATGCATGATTTGATATCCTTGTAAGTCTTTCCGAGTCTTGGGTTTTGTTTGGCCAACTAGATCTATGATTCTTGCAATGGGAGAAGTGCTTGATTTTGGGTTCTTACCGTGTGGTGACCTTTCCCAGTGACGGTAGGGGCAGCAAGGCACACATCGTGTAGTTGCCATCAAGGGTAACAAGATGGGCTTTGTCGTAGATATGAGAGTGTCCATCTACATCATGTCATCTTTCTTAAGGCGTTACTCTGTTCTTTTGGACTTAATACACTAGATGCATGCTGGATAGCGGTCGACGTGTGGAGTAATAGTAGTAGATGCAGAAAGTATCGGTCTACTTGTTTTGGATGTGATGCCTATAGATATAATCATTGCCATAGATATCATCACGACTTTGTGCAGTTCTATCAATTTCTCGAAAGTAATTCGTTCACCCACCGTCTACTTGCTTTCATGAGAGAAGCCACTAGTGAACACTATGGCCCCCCGATCTATTCACACCTATCGTTTCCACTTTCGCTTTTACTTTGCTTTGTTACTTTGTTGCTTTCAGTTCTCACTTGGGAAAGAACCTATAAGGGATTGACAACCCCTTCATAGTGTTGGGAGCAAGCTCTTTGTGTTTGTGCAGGCACTTGTGATACTCCTTCAATTGATCGATACCTTGGTTCTCAAAACCGAGGGAAATACTTACCACCGCTATGCTACACCACCCTTCCCGCTTCGAGGGAACACCAACGCAAGGCTCCAAGGTCACGGATAAATCCTTCGCATATTTTCCTAGGAAGTCCCTAAAGGAGTAGCCGTAGTAGAAGGATTCCTGGTGCTGTTGCTGAGGAGTAAAGAACAGTCTCCCGTCAACACTGTTTTTGGCGCCGTTGGAAGGTTTTTTGTTGCCGTAGCAGTGTTATGTGAACGTCGACTACATAACACTTCACCATATTTGGGCCTATAGGAATGCATTGGGGAGTAGTAAGTATATTATGGGTTGCTAGAGTTACAGAAGCTTAAACCCCAGTCTATGTGTTGCTTCGTAAGGGGCTGATTTGGATCCACTAGTTTAATGCTATGGTTAACGTTGTCTTAATTCTTCTTTCGTAGTTGCGGATGCTTGTGGGAGGGGTTAATCATAAGTGGGATGCTTGTCCAAGTAAGGGCAGTACCCAAGCGCCGGTCCACCCACATATCAAACTACCAAAGTAACTAACGTGAATCATATGAACATGATGAAACTAGCATGACAGAAATTCCCGTGTGTCCTCGGGAGCGTTTTTCCTCTTATAAGATTTTGTGCAGGCTTGTCCCTTGCTACAAAAGGGATTGGGACACTTTGCTGCACCATTGCTACTGCTTGTTACTTGTTACTTTTCACCTGTTACGTTTCACCTCACTACACCATCACTCGTTACCGCTAATTTCAGTACTTGCAGTTATTACCTTGCTGAAAACCGTTTATCGGAGCCTTCTGCTCCTCGTTGGGTTCGACACTCTTACTTACCGAAAGGACTATGATTGATCCCCTATACTTGTGGGTCATCAAGACTCTTTTCTGGTGCCGTTGTCGGGGAGTGAAGTGCCTTTGGTAAGTGGAATTTGGTAAGGAAACATTTATATATTGTGCTGAAATTTTTGTCACTTGTCAGTATGGAAACTGTTCCTTTGAGGAATTTGTTCGGGGTATCTTCACCACGAACGGAATCATGAGGGGTTGCTCCTCAACCTGAGGTGCCTACTAAAAATATCTTTTATGAAATTCCTTCGGGTATGCTTGAGAAACTGCTGGCTAATCCTTTTACAGGAGATGGATCATCACATCGAGACTTGCATCTAATCTATGTAGATGAAGTTTGTGGTTTATTTAAGCTTGTAGGTTTGCCCGAGGATGAGGTAAAGAAGAAAGTCTTTCCTTTATCTTTGAAGGATAAGGCGTTGACATGGTATAGGCTATGTGATGATACTGGATCATGGGACTACAATCGGTTGAAATTGGAATTTCATCAAAAGTTTTATCCTATGCATTTAGTACATCGTGATCGGAATTATATTTATAACTTTTGGCCTCGTGACAGGGAAAGCATAGCTCAAGCTTGGGGGAGGCTTAAATCAATGCTATATTCATGCCTCAATCATCAGCTCTCGAGAGAAATTATCACTCAAAACTTTTATGCTCGGCTTTCTCATAAAGATCTTACCATGCTTGACACTTCTTGTACCGGTTCTTTTATGAAGAAGGTTATTGACCGCAAGTGGAATTTATTGGAAAGAATAAAACGTAACTCTGAAGATTGGGAGCTTGAAGAAGGTAAGGAGTCAGCTATGAATTTCCAGTTTGATTGCGTTAAATCTTTTGTTGAAACAAACACTTCTAGAGATTTTAGCGCTATGTATGGACTTGACTCTGAAATAGTAGCTTCTCTATGTGAATCTTTTGCTACTCATATTGATCTTCCCAAAGAGAAGTGGTTTAAGTATCATCCTCTTGTAGAAGTCAACATAGTTAAACCCAATCTAGTTGAAGAGAAAGTCATTGCCTTTAGTGATCCTATTGTTCCTTGTGCCTACACTGACAAACCACCTTACCCTGCTAGGAAAAAGTATTATACTAAAGCTCAAACTGTGATACGTAGGGGTTACATTAGACCACTTGGACCCCCTGAGGAAATTAGAGTTGAACCTAGTGTTGCTATTATCAAAGATCTCTTAACCGAAGACATAGACGGGCATGTTATCAAATTCTGTGAGGACTCCGCCAGAATTGCTAAACCTCACGCGAAAGACAAATACGGACCTGTAGTTGGCATGCCCGTTGTTTCTGTCAAGATAGGAGATCACTGTTATCATGGTTTACGTGATATGGGTGCTAGTGTTAGTGCAATACCCTGGTCCCTTTATGATGAAATCAAAGAAGAGATTGCACCTGCTGAGTTAGAAACCATTGATGTCACTATTACGCTAGCTAATAGAGACACTATCTGCCCTGTGGGAATTGTGAGAGACGTAGAAGTCCTGTGTGGTAAGACGAAGTATCCTACTGATTTCCTCGTCCTTGCTACTGCACAAGATAGCTTTAGTCCCATCATATTTGGCAGACCCTTTCTCAACACTGTGAATGCTCATATTGATTGCATTAAACTGATTGTCACTGTTAGTTTCGAGGGTGTGTCTCATGAATTTAACTTCTCCAAGTTTGGAAGACAACCTCATGAAAAGGAGTAGTGTGGTAGGGATGAAATCATTGCTCTTGCCTCTATTGCCGTACCTCCTACGGATCCTTTAGAGCAATATCTGCTTGAGCATGAAAATGATATGCATATGGATGAAAGAGATGAGATAGGTAAAACTGTTTTAGAACAATATCCTATTCTCAAGAATAATCTGCGTGTTGAACTGCTTGGGGATCCTCCCCCACCAAAGGGTGGTCCTGTGTTCGAGCTAAAACAGTTACTAGATACTCTTAAGTATGCCTATCTTGATGAGAAGGAGATATATCCTGTTATTATTAGTGCACACCTCTCAAATCACGAAGAGAAGAAGTTATTAAAAACTCTGAGGAAGCACCGTGCTGCTATTGGGTATACTCTTGATGATCTTAAGGGTATTAGTCCCACTCTATGCCAGCACAAGATCAAAACTCATCCTGAATTCAAACCAGTTGTTGATCATCAAAGGAGATTAAATCCTAAGATGAAAGAAGTAGTGATAAATAAAAAACTAAAGCTCCTGGAAGCAGGTATTATCTATCATGTTGCTCATAGTGATTGGGTAAGTCCAGTACATTGCGTACCTAAGAAGGGAGGTATCACCGTCGTTCCTAATGATAAGAATGAACTAATCCCACAGAGGATTATTACTGGCTATAGGATGGTGATAGACTTCCGGAAACTGAACAAAGCAACCAGGAAAGACCATTATCCTTTGTTGTTTATCGATAAAATGCTAGGAAGGCTATCTAAAGACACACACTTCTGCTTTCTAGACGGTTATTCAGGTTTCTCGCAAATACCTGTTGCACAATCTCATTAGGAGAAAACCACTTTCACCTGCCCTTTCGGTACCATTCCTTATAGACGTATGCCTTTTGGCTTATGCAATGCACCTGCCACCTTTCAAAGGTGTATGATGGCAATATTCTCTGACTTTTGTGAAAAGATTGTTGAGGTTTTCATGGATGATTTCTTCGTTTACGGTTCTTCCTTTGACGATTGCCTCAGCAACCTTGATCGAGTCTTACAGAGATGCAAAGATACCGACCTCTTCTTGAACTGGGAGAAGTGCCACTTCATGGTTAATGAAGGCATCGTCTTAGGACACAAAATCTCTGAGAAAGGCATTGAAGTTGATAAGGCTAAGGTTGATGCAATTGAGAAAATGCCTTGTCCCACAGATATCAGAGGTATACGAAGTTTCCTAGGTCATGCTGGTTTCTATAGAAGGTTCATTAAAGACTTCTCTAAGATTTCTAGGCCTCTTACCAACCTCTTGCAGAAGGATGTTCCTTTTGTTTTTGATGAGGATTGTGAGGAAGCTTTCGAAATACTTAAGAAGGCCTTGATAACCGCACCTATTGTCCAACCACCTGATTGGAACTTGCCCTTTGAAATCTTGTGTGATGCTAGTGATTACGCTGTTGGTGATGTTCTAGGACAAAGAGTTGACAAGAAGTTGAATGTTATTCACTACGCTAGTAAAACTTTAGACAGTGCCCAGAGAAACTATGCTACTACGGAGAAGGAGTTTTAAGCAGTCGTGTTTGCATGTGAAAAATTCAGATCTTATATAGTTGACTCCAAAGTCACTATTCACTCTAATCATGCTGCTATTAAGTACCTTATGGAGAAGAAGGACGCTAAACCTAGGCTAATTAGATGGGTTCTCCTGTTGCAGGAATTTGATTTGCACATTGTTGACCGAAAGGGTGCTGATAACCGTGTAGCAGATAACTTGTCCAGGCTAGAGAATGTCCTTGATGACCCACGACCTATTGATGACAGCTTTCCTAATGAGCAATTGAATGTCATCCACACTTCACATAGTGCACCGTGGTATGCTGATTACGCAAACTATATCGTAGCTAAATACATACCACCCAGTTTCACCTACCAGCAAAAGAAGAAATTCTTCTTTGATTTGAGACACTACTTTTGGGATGATCCTCACCTTTATAAGGAAGGAGTACATGGTGTTATTAGACGTTGTGTGTCTGAACATGAACAGGGACAGATCCTGCGGAAGTGTCATTCTGAAGCCTACGGAGGACACCATGCTGGAGACAGAACTGCTCATAAGGTATTGCAATCAGGTTTCTATTGGCCCACTCTCTTCAAGGATGCCCGTAAGTTTGTCTTGTCTTGTGACGAATGCCAAAGAATAGGGAACATGAGTAAGCATCAGGAAATGCCTATGAATTATTCACTTGTCATTGAACCATTTGATGTCTGGGGCTTTGATTATATGGGACCCTTCCCGAGTTCCAATGGGTATACTCACATCTTAGTTGTTGTGGATTACGTCACTAAGTGGGTAGAAGTTATCCCCACTAGAAATGCTGATCACCGCACCTCTATTAAGATGCTTAAAGAAGTCATTTTCCCAAGATTTGGAGTCCCTAGATATCTGATGACTGATGGCGGCTCACACTTCATTCATGGTGTTTTCCGCAAGATGCTCGCTAAGTATGATGTCAACCATAGAGTTGCATCTCCTTATCATCCTCAGTCTAGTGGTCAAGTGGAGTTGAGTAATAGGGAGATCAGATTGATCTTACAAAAGACTGTCAATAGATCTCGAAAGAATTGGTCTAGCAAACTTGACGATGCACTATGGGCTTATAGGACTGCTTGTAAGAATCCCATGGGCATGTCGCCATATAAAATGGTTTACGGTAAGGCCTGTCATTTACCTCTTGAGCTGGAACACAAAGCTTATTGGGCAATCAAAGAGCTCAACTTCGATTTCAAACTTGCCAGTGAGAAGCGGTTGTTTGATATCAGCTCATTAGATGAATGGAGGGCCCAGGCATATGAGAATGCCAAGTTGTTCAAGGAAAAGGTTAAGAGATGCCATGGTAAAAGTATACAAAAACGAGAGTTCAATGTAGGTGATTATGTCCTGCTATACAATTCTCTCTTAAGATTCTTCACAGGCAAGCTTCTCTCTAAATGGGAAGGTCCCTACGTTGTCGAGGAAGTATATCATTCCGGTGCCATCAAAATTAATAACACGGAAGATAATTTTCCTAGAGTGGTAAATGGGCAAAGAATCAAGCATTATATCTCCGGTACTCCCATAAATGTTGAGACCAATATCATCAATATCATAACTCCAGGGGAGTACATCAGGGATGTTTATCAGCCTGTTTCAGACCCTGAAAACGAAGAGGTATGTGTTTCGGTAAGTAATTGGACTCGCAAACTTTTCCAGTAGGAAATTTTCTCCGTTTTGGAATTTTTCGAAAATTAGGAAAATAAAAAGCAGTCCGGAGAGCGCACGAGGCGGCCACAAGCTTGGTTGCCGCCCCCCCTGGTCGCGGCAACAGGGCTTGTTGGCACCTCGTGTGCCTGCTGGACTCCGTTTTCTTACGGAGCAATCCTTCTGGTCCAGAAAAAATCATCATATATACGGCCGAGGGTTTTGATCTCCGTATCACACAGTTTTCCTCTGTTTTCGTTTCGAGCCTATTTCTGTTACAGATCTAGATCGTCATGACTTCCCCAAAAGCTCCTAAGGACAAGATCTTCGAAAAGGTCATCAATCCTTACCTCGCGGAAGTGTTGCATCACCCTCAATCTATCAAGATGAGTGAGGGGATGTTGCACATCCATGATGTTGAGGGGCCTAAGAAGACCGGAAGCATGGAGACGAGGCTCGTAGATTTGGAGCAACAAGTCTTCAAGTGCCAAGGGATGGTGGAGCGTGGACTCAACGCCAACCACATGATGATCACGGAGTTCACCAACAATCACAAGATGGATTCCATTGACATTGGGAAGCACCTCTCTAGGCTCTATGACAGGGTTGATCAACTCCAGGGCCAGATCTATGACCTGCAGAACCAAAACTGTGAATATGAGTATAGATTTAAATCAATACGGTTGGCTGCAGATTTGAGAATTCCGGCGACTCGTTCATCCTGCCATGATGGAGCACCTATGCCTTGGAAGACGGAGGATCAAACTCATGTTGCAAATCCCCCACCATCACCACCAAAGGAATGCTTTTTATTTCTTCTCTTAGTGGAATAAGTCTTTAGTGTTTAGTTTGAGTCTTTTGCCTTGTGTCTCCCCCGATGTATTCGAGATTGCAAGCTATATAATAAAGAGTATCTTAGTCAAGGGCTTTGTTTTGTGCCGTGATCAAAAGTATGAAAAGAACGATAGCATGAAAGATCATGAGAAGATCTTATGGAAGGTGATAGCTTCACATATAACAAGTATGATGATTGAAACTTGTTGAGAATGGACCAACATAGACCCCAGTCATTGCTGCAATTAATAAGAAGTAATAAGGAAAGAGAGGTTCACATATAAATATATCATCTTAGACACTTTTTACGATTGTGAGCACTCCCCAAACTATTACATGCTTAGAAGTAGATGTTGGACAAGAAAGACAACATAATGAATTATGTTTGCTTGATTCCAAACAATGGTATATGAATAGAGATCCCTTAGCATGTGACGATTGCTTCCACCTCATATTAGCCAAAACTCCCGCACCAAGTAGAGATACTACTTGTGCATCCATAAACTTTCAACCCAGTTTTGCCATGAGTGTTCACCATACCTACCTATGGATTGAATAAGATCCCTCAAGTAAGTTGTCATCGGTGCAAGCAATAAAAATTTCTCTCCAATATGTATGATCTATTAATGTGTGGAAAATAAGCTTTATACGAACCTATGATGAGGAAGACATAAAAGCGACGGACTACATAATAAAGTTCTTTATCACAGGAGGCAATATAAAGTGACGTTCCTCCGCACTAAGAGGACACGCACCCAAACCTCAAAAGCGCATGACAACCTCTGCTTCCCTCTGCGAAGGGCCTATCTTGTACCTTTACTTTTTGCCCGTGAAAGAGTCATGGTGATATTCACCAATTCCCTCTTTTGCATTTGTCTTGGCTACCGTCATATGCTTGGGAAAGATCTATATTCATATATCAACTTGGAGATGAGTACTTATGCTTTATTATTGTTGACTTTACGCTTGAGGTAAATGGTTGGGAGGCAAAACTATAAGCCCCTATCTTTTTCTGTGTCCAACTCAAACTTTGATACCATGAGTACCATGTGAGTTGTAACAATTATGGAAAACAAAAGAGATGATTGAGTATGTGGATTTGCTTTACAAGCTCTTATTTGACTCTTTCTGATGATATGATAAATTGCAATTGCTTCAATGACTATGGACTGTTGTTGGCTACTTCTCGGTAAGGTTTTTGTTTCATACTTTGCTTTATGAAGGAATTGTTACTTTCCCATAAGAATCTTTATGATGCATTGTTGTTCTATGTGTGATCATGATGCCCTCATGTTCGTATTATGTTTTATCGACACCTTCATCCCTAAACATGTGGACATGTTTATGGATCTTGGTTTTTGCTTGAGGACAAGCGAGGTCTATGCTTGGGGGAGTTGATACGTCCATTTTGCATCATTCTTTCATTTTGATATTTATCGCTTTATGGACTGTTATTATACTTTGTGGTACCATACTTATGCCTTTTCTCTCTTATTTTGCAAGGTTTATTTGAAGAGGGAGAATACCGGCAGCTGGAATTCTGGACTAGAAAAGGAGAAAGTCTGAGTCCTCTATTATGCACAACTCCAAATGCCCTGAAAATCAACGTGGAATTTTTTGGGAATATATAAAAAATATTGGGCGAAAGAAGTGCCAGAAGGGAGCTGTCAGGGGCCCACAAGCCTCGTGGCCGCTGCCTACCCCCCTAGCCGCGGCAACAGGGCTTGTGGGCACCCTGGTAGCCCACTGGCCCCCCTCTTTTTCTATATGAAGGGTTTCATCCAGAAAAAAATCAAGGTGGAGCTTTTTCGTGGATTCTCTGCCGCCACGAGGCGGAACTTGAGCAGAACCAATCTAGAGCTCTGGCAGGACGATCCTCCCGGGGAAACTTCCCTCCCGGAGGGGGAAATCATCGCCATCATCATCACCAACACTCCTCTCGTCGGAGGGGAGTCATCTCCATCAACATATTCATCAGCACCATCTCCTCTCCAAACCCTAGTTCATATCTTGTAACCAATCTCCATCTCGCGACTCCGATTGGTACTTGTAAGGTTGCTAGTAGTGTTGATTACTCTTTGTAGTTGATGCTAGTTGGATTACTTGGTGGAAGAGTTTATGTTCAGATCCTTGATTCTACTCATTACACCTCTGATCATGATTATGATTATACTTTGTGAGTAGTTACTTTTGTTCCTGATGACATGGGATAAGTCATGCTAATAGTAATCATGTGAATTTGGTATTCATTCGGTATTTTGATATGTTGTATGTTGTATTTTCCTCTAGTGGTGTTATGTGAACATCGACTACATAACACTTCACCATATTTGGGCCTAGAGGAAGGCATTGGGGAGTATTAAGTAGATGATGGGTTGCTAGAGTGACAAAAGCTTAAACCCCGGTCTACGCGTTGCTTCGTAAGGGGCTGATTTGGATCCACTAATTTAATGCTATGGTTAGACGTTGTCTTAATTCTTCTTTCGTAGTTGCGGATGCTTGCGAGAGGGGTTAATCATAAGTAGGATGCTTGTCCAAGTAAGGGCAGTACCCTAGTGCCGGTCCACCCACTTATCAAACTATCAAAGTAACGAACGCCAATCATATGAACATGATGAAACTAGCATGACAGAAATTCCCGTGTGTCCTCGGGAGCGTTTTTCCTCTTATAAGACTTTGTTCAGGCTTGTCCCTTGCTACAAAAGGGATTGGGCCACTTTGATGCACCGTTGCTACTGCTTGTTACTTGTTACTTTTCACCTGTTACATTTCACCTCACTACACCATCACTCGTTACCGCTACTTTCAGTGCTTGCAGTTATTACCTTGTTGAAAACTGTTTATCAGAGCCTTCTGCTCCTCGTTGGGTTCGACACTCTTACTTATCGAAAGGACTACTATTGATCCCCTATACTTGTGGGTCATCATCGAACTATGTGTTGGACGTTAGTTCTATAAAAATTTGTCGCACAAACCTGCATCCGTGCTGAAAGCAATTCCGCTCACCTGGCCATCCGCCGTGTGGGGTCTCGACATGGTTGTCCCTTTGTGTACTGGGATGAGTGGATTCACCCACCTGCTAGTTGCGGTGGATAAGTTCACCACGTGGGTCGAAGCGAAACCCATCAAAAGCGTGGATTTGACGACTATCGTCAACTTCATTCAGCAGATTATCTTTAGATTCGGAGTCCCTCACGACATCGTCATCGACAATGGAACTAACTTCGACTCGAACGAGTTCTGCGAGTTCTGTCATTCTCTGGGCACTCGGTTTAAGTACGCCTTTGTGGATCACCCGCAGTCGAATGGGCAGGCAGAACGGGCGAATGATATGATACTGCAGGGATTGAAAACCCGACTAATGAGAGATTTGAAATACGCCGCATGCGCATGGGTAGAAGAATTACCATCTATCTTGTGGGGTATGTGTTCGGGATATAACCCCGTTGTATAACCCACTCTATTGGGCCGGGTCACTGTTATGGCAGTTGAACGATGTGGTCAAGAAGACCCTGGACATGCCAGACTGGAGACATAAGGCGGGTCACCAATATGAGCCAGTTGGCGGCCCAGGACATGAAGGTTGCGATTCAAGGCCCGCGAGGTGGAGGGTCGCCAGGAGTTTCCTTGCTCAAGGAGTAAGGCGGGTTAGAGACATATCGGGTCACGAGTCATAGCGCAGCCCGGATTCTTGTAAGCCTAGGGTATCGACCTGTATATAAAGGCGAGTCTCTAGAGATAATAGGGCTAAGTGACAATCCATCGAGAGCTAGGTCAAGCGAATCCACACCCTTGTAATAGATTTGATCATCAATACACACAAAGTAGGACATAGGCTTTTACCTCCATTGGAGGGGCTGAACCTGGGTAAACTAGTCTCTCGTTCCCGATCAACCCCTTTGAGTCGCCACGTAGTTGCGATGGACTCATCATTAAGTCCTTTCATGAGGACATCTGTCGTGACAAAACCACGACAGTTGGCGCCCAGTGTAGGGCTATCACACGGTGGAGTTGAGTTCTCAAAGGGAGCCCTTCCAGGGTTCGGGAGCTACATGGTTGGTATGATGACCAAGAGCGTCGTGGAAAGCGCTACATCTATAACTCGAGCTCGCGTCCTGAGGTCGATTCAATTGAGTCTGGTTACCGGGTCCCCTTCAGCAAGATGCACGTCTTCATCAACAAAAATCGGTGTGTCTATCCCCGAGCTGGACATCTGCACCAACATCGTCGAACCGGCTTAGCTCACTCAACCCGCCTAGCATCAAGTCGGGCAGCGTCACATCTTTGTTGGCTTCACACAGTGGATCAGACTCCCGGATGAGCCGGTGGTCGGCGGAGATACCCCTGTTAACTCTGATGGTGAGTCATCCATGGGAGACACGGAGTCGTTCAGCCCCCTCTATGGTGGGAGGCTTGGGGGCTTCCCTGAGGCAGAAATCTCCAAAGAATTGCAAGAGCTGCCCCGCCAGGTCACCATCTGCATGGCAGGGGTCGCGCCAACTTAGGATCTGCCAAGAGAAATCGCTGTCAATGGAGCTAGCGGGTCTGGCAAGACACCATCTCAAGCCATGATGGATTTGGTGGGGGAGATGAAAAAACTCATGACAACCCCAGATACCGCTGAAAATCAGGAGGAGATCAACGCGGAGTTAAGGAAGCTCCATGAGGAGATGGCTAAAGTACATCAGGAGATTGCCCCGTTCAAGATGTATTCCGACAAAAAGAGTCATCTACTCATGGCGATTGACAAGTTTACCAAGTGGGTTGAGGCGGAGCCTGTCAGCAATTGTGAAGTAGAGACGACAGTCAAGTTTCTAAAGAAGATGATTTTACGATTTTGCTATCCTCGCCGCATTATCACTGATAATGGCACCAATTTATCAAAAGGGGCCATTAAGCAGTTTTGCCAGCAGGAGCATATCCCTCTTGATGTATCAGCAGTAGCACATCCACAGTCCAACGGACAGGCCTAGCGAGCTAATTAGGAAATTTTGCGAGGGATAATGCCCTGACTCATGGTTCCCTTACAAAGTACTCTGATTTGTTGGGTTGAGGAGCTCCCCACTGTGCTTTGGAGCATCAGGACGATGCCAAACAGATCCACTGGTTACACGACCTTTTTCTAGTTTATGGAGTTGAGGCGGTATTACCAAGTGATATACGACATGATTCTCCTCAAGTCGCCACTTATGTTGAGGCAGAAAATGAGCAGGCACGTCAAGAATCCTTGGACGCCTTGGAGGAAGAGCGTGATAGTAGCAAGATCAGCTATATATCAGCAAGACATACGTCGCTATCATAGCCGTAGAGTTAAGAGCCGGATCTTTCAGGAGGGAGACTTAGAGCTTCAATTGATTCAAGATCATACGGGCATGCACACACTTTCACCACCATGGGAGGGTCCTTTCGTCATCAGTAAAAGTCTTCACAATGGCTTATACAATCTGATAGACGTTCATCCAGATAAATACACTTCAGAGGAAGAGACAACTCGGTCGTGCAACACCGCTCACCTTCGGCCTTACTATACTTAGAGCCATTGGATTCTTATTTATGTACATACTTCATTTTTTAGTACATAATATATTATCAAAATAATAAAGCCGACACCCTCGAAATTCTGGGTCTCTATCGTTTCAGCTTATATCCTAAGCATGAGTCTTTATTATTTACACTAAGTTGCCCAAGAGGATGAGCCGCCATGATGTGTCCATACAAACATGGACGTTAACAATGCCAAAGAGGATGAGTCGCCCTGACACGACCGTTCAAACATAGGTGTTATGAGCCAAATAGGACCAGTCACCATCATGCACGATTCAAACATAGGCGCCAATTGTGGTTAGTGGATTAAAGTCGACTTATGTGGGGCCACAGGTGCCGAGATTGTTTGGCAGTAATAGCATTGTCTTATGCAATGCTATGCTAGGCTTTTCCCTGATAATGGGTCACTTGCGGGCTTCCAACTCACTGAGTTTAGCTTTATTACCCTCTTGGCTTGTGAAAAATTAACGTTATATGATGGTTAGACGTGCATGTATGTTTGTGCGACTCCCCCTAAAAGGCCCCGTGTACTCTTGTCAAGTCAATCCATTGTGGACCCTGAACTTGTCAAGGTTAAAACATTAGGTGTGTCGTGTGAGAGCCAGCATATGGAAAAAGGAGAAACCATGGGTTAATGTACCCGCTTCACTGAAGCTTGACTTGAGCCTGATCAGCGAGTCTAAATCATAAAGGGTTATTGCAAAAACACATATTAGGGCATAACTAGAGCCTTGCAAGCCACTCTCCTTGTCGAGTCTCACTAAGCCGGCCTATTACAAGTGACTTGTTGCCATTATCTGGTGTTACCTTTTCCAGGTAAGGATTCAATGTATTATACCGGCTCATACAAAGTGTCCGGGTTATGGAGCCGTTACTTTACGATGGCAAGGTAAATTACAAATGGAAAATTTCAGAAAGGAGGCTTAAATGAACCCGCCTGTCTTGACTTCAACATAAGCATCGACACAGAAAACATACTTGATCTATATCATCAGCCATTGACAAATTCAGATGCGATACAAAAAGTTCCAACATGCACGAAGCCATGACACAGGCAATCAGTTTTTACCCCTACAGGTATTACAAGGCTACATGGAGCCCAAGTTTCCACGCCAATTTTTATCAATAATCAATACACTAACCCGGTTGATAGTTCATGTGGGTTAGTCTCGGGCAGACTTCTTGTTGAAGACGCCTCTGGGTCATCCTCCATTGAGCCTTCTGGGTCCTGGATCTGGAGGTTGCCCATATCCTAGTGGCAATGGATTAAAGTGTGGAATTCAACTTCTTCGTTCAAGATGGGCGACGGGTCAACATCAGGGGAAAAAATATGCTTTCGGCAATGATGAGTTAGATCCACTGGTTCAAACATGGGTGTTCGCACACGTGTGTTATTCTCATCATAAGCCGCCTGATATGTCTTCAGATCAACGCCTTCAGCCAATTGACTAGCCGATATGCAAGACGCCTTCATGCAATGGGCGTAATGCTCTTGGGTAAAAACTGACCTTTCATCTTTAAGTTGAGGAAACCCGTCAACTATCTCCTTTGGGTTAAGTTGTAGTGCATAAGCCAGAGCTCGGCTAAGAGTGGCGATTGCCCCTTTAAGAGAGGTTGATATCTTCAATTCTTTAATTTCTTTGGGAATCATTGAAAGGCGCCTTAGCATTTCATTGATAAACTTCACCGGGTCTTTGTCGCCCATAACAGCCTTGATGGTGAACAAGCCCCCATCATATAGTTGCTCAGTTAAAGTATACAAAGCTTTTAGCCTCAATACATTGTTGTCTTGAAGGTTGCGAGATCGAAGGCCTGCGAATAATTCAAGAATATAAGTCGCCCCACGGGTCTTTTTTCTACAAAGGTTTGCTCATGAAGAGTTTTTGCAAGTTCGTCAAACAATGCTTAGCAAAAACAATCGTGGTCATCTTAGAGATATGCCGTTTGACACCAGTTAGCTCTTCAGTAACCAGCTTCAACTGACCTTCAACGTCTTCACCACGTTTAACCAAGGCGGCTCTGTCAGTTTCGGAAGATTCTTTAGATGTTGCGAAATCACCTTTGGTTTTTTATTCAATTTCTTCAAAGGAGACCCGAAGTTTCTCTTCAGCTTGAGCTCAGGCGTCTTGTTGCTGTGAGAGATTCTTCCTCATGTTGCCCAAGTCTGAGTCAGCGAAGTTTAAAGCTTCTTGCACAATAAAATGACCAGGTGGATACTAGTCAAAGTCTGAGCCGCCAATACGGTGAATAACGGTCTTTGGGGGCTGCAAAGAAGATTGTTATAAAGTCTCAAGTAGATTGCAAGCAATCTACTTGACACTTGGGGGCTAATGCATGTTAGTTTTTACACCGTATATACTACGTGACAGACCCAACTCATTTTCAAGAAGATGACTCGTCCCTTGGGGGCTACAGGTCCTGGATTTTTTCAAGGCTAATTAACACTACGCCTTTACAGAATAAAAGACTCGGCTCGTTATTCTCATAATGACCCGGCCCTTGGGGGTTACAAGTTGAAATCTTACAAGTCAAAATGATAAGACCGACTCATTATTTTCAAAATGACCCGACCCTTGGGGGCTACAGGTCATAATTTCACAACCAAGCATGATAAAGTACCGGTTCATCTTCAAGAAGATAACTTGGCGCTTGGGGGCTACACGTTTCTTCATCAAAGTTTCATTTCATCAAGACATGACTCATCTTCAAGAAGATGACCCGACCCTTGGGGACTACAGGTTGCTTCATTAAAGTTTTTCAATTTCATCAAGACCTGACTCATCTTCAAGAAGATGACCCGTTCCTTGGGGGCTACGTAAGGGTATATGGAATACAAGATTGAGTTAAGCATACCTCATATCTTCTCTTCATCATACCAACTAGGATGGCATGCATATCCCGGCTTGTGGGGAGGCGGCTTAGATATCCAGAGTAAAGTTCTTTGAAACTAAGTTTTTTAATATTGGGAAGCTCAAGCTTAGCTTCACCCCTCTCCAGTTCAGGCACCACATCTTTAGCGGTGTGCTTTGCCAACACAGTGAAGGCACGTGTTGTATAACCCGTCCCAGTGATAACAACCCTCTCCTCATGAGATGTGGCTTCTTTGGTTGTTTTCAGAGGACTAGGAGGGTTAGGGTTGGACTTTGGACTTGTCTCCATGGTCGTGTCATCAGCACTCGCCGGCTCAGCAGGATCGTCAACGGCGACTTGATGAGTTTCACGGAGCTCAACATGCGTGTCAACAGGATCAACATGAGTCTCAGGAGTAACAAGTTCATGTTCTTCCTGCTCAGGTGCACTAGGATTAGTTGATGACCCGCCAGCTTTCCTCTTCTTGGCTTTAGCCCTGTAAAGTAAAGTTAATATATATAAAGGATTAAAAGTACTAAAACAAGTGCTAGACGCAAAAGCAAATGTTACCCTTGAAGGATAATGAGTGGTGGAAGCTTTGACACACATGAGCCGCCCGATGAAGGTGGTGACACCTCATAAATTGAATCAAAAGGTTTAAGAGGCCGTTGGATAAGGCTAGCTTTAAAAAAGAAAGGGATGGACTATCAGGTACCTCTTTTCGCCGTTTACGAGTGGATGATTTTTCACGTAAACCTGTCGCTAGATCACCCGAGGTGCTTCGGGTCTGGCGCCTTGGTGTATATAAAGTCTTCTTCAAAAGTAAATCGGGAACCAAATAAGCTTCTGGGTGAGACAAAGGTATTTTCCTAACTATCCAACTTGGTAGCCTTGGAAACGAGAGATCTTTGTCAGGAGAGATGGAATTTACATCATCATCTTCGTCCTGGCTATCACCATCATCATCCTGAGACTGCAGAGGTGATTAGCAAGTATAAGTTAAAGACAGGGTAAAGGTAAAGGTTTACCTTGGATTGGTCATCAACGGCTTGTGACTCGCCCATAACCAATGACTCTTCAACAGTCGCCTTGTTTTTCCTCTTCTTTGGGGCGGCTTCGGTTTTCTTGGCAGCAACTTCCGGATGTCTTCGTTTCCAAAATGGCGAGTTTGCGTGCGGAAATATTGACAAGGAGGAGAAAGTTTTAAAGCAGTGAAGAAACTTATAAACAAGGCAGGAAATGTCAAATATTATTACGTGAGGAGCCGGATTCTGAGTATAGAAGGGCTTCAATCCAATTTTACAGCAAACTTCTTTTGTTTCACCCAATAGCCTCTTTACAGCTTTGTTGACTTTGTCTAAGTCGAGAATGATGTTGTTGAAATGTTGTGCATTGTTCAAATCGCCATTATACTCTCACATTAAAGCGTCACGGTGACTCAAGGGCATGATCCCCCAATCCACCCAGCATCGGGTCAGATCAACTCCGGTTAACCCATTGACCGTCAAGGCTGTGACTTTGGGCCATACAAACGCGAGTTGGGCACGCTCTTCTGGAGTTAGTGGACGAGGCACTTCAAAATCCATTGGAAGGCGCTTTGCTCTAAAACCCGGCAGGGGTCTCTCATTAACAGGGGTTGTGTTCCTGGAGTAGAACCAAGTTTTGCCCCAGCCTTTAGGGTGACTAGGTAAGGTAGCAGCAGGAAAACCACAGTTCCTTCACCTCTGGATTGTTGCCCCGCCAAGTTCCAAACAGGCTCCATCAGCAAATTTTGTTTGGCGGTTGAGATAGAAGAGTTCTCTGAATAAAAGGACAGAGGGCTCCATTCCCATATACACTTCACAAAAAATTTGGAATTGGCTCAAGTTGGGTATGGAGTTAGGGCCCAGGTCTTGAGGGTGGAGATTGTAAAAGTGCAGAACATCTCAAAAGAATTTTGACCCGAGAGGAAAACCTCGCTCAAGATGATCTGAGAAAACCACAACCTCTCCTTCACCCGGTTGTGGACGTTCCTCCCCAACGGCGCCTCGCCAACCAATTTCTTCTTTTGAGGACAAGGCCCCTAAGGACACGTAGTGCTGGAGCATGGCATCAGAGACTTGAGAAGGCACCCCGTTTCATGAAACAGGCTTTGTCATGATGATGGATTCACGGGAAAGGAGCTACAGAAATATATTTGGCGGGTTATTCGAAGGATAAACGGATTATTTGATAAGGGAGATGCTCAAGATGGAACTAATTTGGGTGTTTCGAGTTTACAATGATAGGGCAATATACAATACTTAAGCCGCCTTAACATGAGTCGCCACCTAAAGGGGAAGCAACCTATAGAAGCAGGCGGGTTACAATCATTTCAAGAAGCGAGCATAGAGTAAAAGGCGGTTTACAAATGGACAAGGTTTCTTGTTTTCTGCTAACTATGGGACAAACATGTTTGTACCGAAGCGCTCAAAATTACGGATCTACAAAAGGTTCAAAAGGGAAATATTTACTCTTCCTATGTAGCAAGGTGCGAAGTGGCTTCGATCTTATTGACAAATATCAAAGGAAATCTACAAAACAATATGGGCAAAATAGGGCAACTAAACCTACCGCCATAATACTAGAGCCCAATTTCATCACAACAAGTGAAGATGGACGGTAATAGAAAGGGCATCTGATGAACGCCGACGAACTCCTATGAACAAGCTTTAGCCTAATGCAAATCTAGGGATGAAGGATAAGTTGCGTGGAGGATGGATCAAGGCGGTGGATATGACTAGCAGCGTCTTGACGGAGTCGGGAAGCGTCGCGTTCCTGGACGTCTATCAACCGACGGAGGAAAACGGTGGTGGCAGTGGTGGCGCGATGAACAGAGACATGCGCAATCAAGAAGACGAGGGGAAAAGGTAAAAATGGAGGGACCCCTCACGAGTATTTAAAGGCCGAATGTAACATCCCAAATTTTGGAATGTTAATATAATTATTAGATTGATTGTTTGTTTGTCTCAGTGATTGAAACTTGAGTGAAATTTGAAACTTTTTAAAACTTTTGAATGAGAGGGAATAAAATGACTTTCCCTTTTTTCCGTGAATTCAAATCAGTGAGAGAAGATAACATGACTTCTTCAACTATATAGAATTTGAATCAAGGTGGCATTTGAATTACTTTCGGTATTTGATTCGAATTTATTTTTTCCACAAGATTTCAACCACAAAATTTTCCTGACAATATACTTGCGAAGCAAGAAAGAGAGGAGGTAACATGACTCCCCAAAAAAGAGTTAGTAGAAAAAGAGTGCCAAAATTTTTAAAGGCAAAACTTGGATTTTTTATTGGATTTATAAAAAAATTGTAAAGTTTTTATTTCGTGAAAAATAAATTATCCACGTGGTGGGAAATATTTTTCTGAGAAGTTTCATATATAATACTTGTATTTTTGGGAAATGATTTAAATTCCTTTTGTAGCTTTCTTTCCTGTTTTAAATTAAAAGGAAACAAATCAATTTTTATTTGGAAAGGTATCCCGGGCCCATTAAGAAAAATAATTAGGCCTGATTTCTCTCTTCTTCTTCCTCTTGTTCTTTAGTGGTGTGAGCATGAGCTCCTTCCATGAACATGGCGCCGGATCCCTTTTTCCCCGATTCGCGCGATTCTTTCCCTCCCCTCGCTTCCCCACCCCCCTATAAGAACCCACCCCTCCCCCGCACTCCATTCCCATCGAAACCCCGCCCTCTCCCATCTCCTCGCCCCTGCAGCTCGCTCGCCGGAGAGCCTGTAGGCCGAGCTCCACGAAGCCTGTGCCGAGCGCCTCGTCGACCCTAGTTCCTCCCTACCCCACTAGGACCCCTCCATTGGCCGCACTCCCCTCCTCTCTCCATTTTCCCCCACCAGAACGCCCTCCCCTCGCCTCTAGCGCCGCCGACCCATCTCGCCGGAGAACCTGCCCAGGAGCACCGCGCCAGGAGCCCCTGCCTCGCCCCAGCGCCCTAGCTCCGCTCTTGACGCCTCCAGAGAGCCCCCGCCGCACCCCTTCACCGGATCCCCCTCACCGCCGCCGTCCTACTCCGTCGGAGCACCCCTACCTCGCCGCCTCCACCACGGCCGGCCATTGCCGGAGTTTCTCTGTTAGCATGTGAGCTTTTTCTTCTCTTCCTCTATCTCTCTTTCCCTCTCACAGTTAGATCTTTCTTGTGCGGTTGAGATTAGATCTATTTACCCCTTCGGTTAATTAGAATAAACCACTTGTTCTCTGTTAGTCGGATTATAAAACCGAAGGCTTTTTCTTATATTGCGGCCGTCCTCTAGATAGCTAAAACGTGCACACCCCACAACCAATCAGGATCTGCCACGTCAATTTTTATTTTTAATCTTTTCCGTTTTTTTATTTCTGAAACAGATTGGAACCTGTTTTTAAATTGCTTATACCTTTTAATCTATAACTCCAATTGAGGTGATTCTTTTTGCATTGGATCACAAATTTAATGTAGTTTCTGTAGATATATAATTTGTCCATGTTTGAAAATGTAGAATTTGAATTTAAACAAATTAGGTTTATATCTTGTTTTGCTTATATCTGGAGTTTAAAAATAGATTTTTAATTGATTCTTTTTGCTACTGATCAGTAGTGATCTTATTTATCAGTATGTAAAATTTCGGAGTTTTTGGAATATTTTAACTCACTATTTTATGCAAAACAGATTATGTTTTGGTTCTTGTAAGACAATTTTACTCTTTTATGATATAGCTACTTTTGTTTATTGCTTTATTTCGATCACTTGCTATTGTGATGCTTATTGTGTGAAATTGTTTGCTTCGTTAGATTATCCGTAGTGCGAACCTTGTTATCTAGAGGCGCTCGAGTTTGACAATCGTCAGCAAGGCAAGTCACATTGATCATATTTTTACCTATGATTTTATATGCATTGTAGTTCTACCTTCTTCACCCATTGCATGCAAGTAGGTACTTGGAAACTTTGGTTATTGAGTAGTATGTTATGATAGGCACCCCTAAACCCTTGTTACTTTGGTCGGGACGTTATTTTGCTATGCTCCTAGTAGACGAGGTTTGGTTGAGTGTTTATCATGAGTCTTGGGAGAAACTTAATAATCAAGACTTGAAGACTCCAAGACTTGCAAGACCTCAGAACGAAATATACCTTTGGGTGAAGGACGGTTCAGATGGGCTCCCTGGGATAAACCAGCGGAGGACCCGGGATGCATGGAGAAGCGCCATGACATCTTGTGGAAAGCTTCACACAGGCTCTGAGAGATGGATGGATATTTCAAGACCCAAGGCTTACCTGCACAACCACAAGTCATTATGGGCTCTGGCTTGGTTGGACAACATGGTGACTCTAGACGGGCGGTGCTATGAGATGTAGAAGAACGGTAGGATTGGATGGGCACCGACAGTGTCTTAGAGGAACCCTTTGAAAGACCATGTTTTAATCATCCGGTTCTCAAACACCCTGAAGTGCGAGGACTCCAACGGAGGCGATCAATTCTTGTGGGTAACGTGTGCAAAACTCTGTAGAGTACTCAAACCTAATCGATTAGCCGTGTCCACGGTCATGGACAACTTGAGCCGAAGGAACTGAAGTTATTAGGAATTCTCAACACCATTAGATCTATTTGATGTGGGTATTATTGACAACTTGGGTATGAGAATTGGTTGGTGGAACCTTCTCATTAACAAGCAACAATGTAGTAAATTTGTCTTTTACCCCCTTTCTTGTTGTAGGAAAGTTTGCTTTACGCAAAACTTAAACGACGGCCCCACCTGCCATATATGCATATCGTATAGATGATATTTCACCCCTCTTTGTGACTTGCCGGCATATTCAATATGCTGACCTACACGGCTGCAACGTCTTATGTTGCAGATACTTTTTTCGACGAGTAAGAGTACGATTTAGGGTTACGGTCTGCACTCAACCTGCCGTTGGTGTTTATTGGGACTCCACTCCCTTGACTGTTTCCGCTGAGATTTTGACGATATATCTATTTTATGTTATTTACATGTGATTGCACTTTGATATATACATTGATGTATTGTGTGTGCTAGCATACTGATCCTGGGATGGCACAGATACACAGAGGCTTGACTCGTTCTGAGTCGGGTCGCTACACGGAAAAGTTGATGTGTGACCGGCAGGTGCAGGAATCAAGGAGGCATAGTAAAATTCAGAGTTAAGGGAGCCTTGATTCACGGGCCAAACGAATAAATATACGGACCGTTATGATGACATCACTGAATCCCTATAATTTTGGGGCGGGTGACGTCACTAATGAGCGGGAAAGCAAAATAGAAGATGAGCCGCCAAGATTAGAGATGAAGGTTATGGACATGAATAAATTCAAATCAATCTTGGGCCTAATGTTGGGGATATAACCCCGCTGTATAACCCGCCCTATTGGGTTGGGTCACTATTATGGCAGCTCAACGATGTGGTCAAGAAGAGCCTTGACGTGCTAGACTCAAGACATAAGGCGGGTCACCAAGATGAGGCCGCTGGTGGCCAAGGACATGAAGATGGCGATTCAAGGCCCGCAAGGTGGAGGGTCGCCAGAAGTTTACTTGCTCGAGGAGTAAGGTGGGTTAGAGACATATCGGGTCACGGGTCATAGCGCGACCTAGATTCTTGTAAGCCTAGGGTCTCGATCTGTATATAAAGGCGAGTCTCTAGGTGAAAGGACCACGATGTCGCCTAGAGGGGGGTGAATAGGCGTTTCAAAAACTTCTACGGATTTGGCTTTATCCTAATGAGGAAATAAACTAAGAGGATACTTTTCAAGCACAAATCATAAATATAATAGACTCAACTATGTGCACCAACAACTTGTTCTACTAAGATGAACACAACAAGATTACTCACAAGCACAAGTATGTTACACAAACTTACTTGAGCAATATCACAAGATATGTAAATGTATGACACAAGTTAGCAAATCACACTAAAAGCAAGATATATCAATAGTAGAAAGTATGAATTGCGGGATATAAAGTGTAGTCCTAAATGATTAATCTTTACAGGGAAGTAGCCAACACAATATAATGAGGACACAATATGTAGTGAATGTACGCTCAAGTAACCACAAGTAAGGAGTTAGGGTTAGGGATAACCGAAGTCACGGAGACGAGGATGTATCCCGATGTTCAGTTCCTTGGAGGGAAGCTAGTCACCGTTAGAGAGGTGGTTGTTACCACGAAGGCACACCAACGCCACGAAGTCTCGCCCTATTCTCCTTGAGATATCACCACGAAGGCGATTCCCAACCACTAGTGGTAGGCCTTTGAGGTGCCCTCAAACCCTCACAAACTTTCCGGGGGAAATGACAAAGGTTTGATTCCTCTCCGAAGAACTCCTACCACCTAGGAGTCTCCAACCTCCAAGAGTAACAAGATCACCGGAACAGTTCAAAACTTGCTCAAATCACAAATAGCTTTGGTTGAGAGGAGGAGAGGGATATGATCTATCTTTTGATTGGACCAACACTCAAAGGAACTCACAGATGCACTTGGGATCTAGGATTTGGTTTACACAAATGGGAGTGAGCGAGAAAGGTGTTCATGGAATCTTTTGACTGTGTTGGCCAACCCCCACACGAGGTGGGAGAAGACTATACATAGTGGTGGTAGAAAAATGGCTATTGGAGCCACTTATGTTGTGCAGTTGCCGGACGTCCGGCAGTTCACGGTTGTCCGGACAACCAAGAAGGATCGGACGTCCGACAGGGGTTAGTCGTCCGAAAAACCAGGAAGGAGCAGGTCAGCACAACATCTGGTGGACATAGTGAACAACATACAGACGTCCGAAGGACGTCGGCCATCCGGGGCACGGTCGTCCAGAAGGGGTCGAAAATCCGACAATTTGGATCTCATGAGAGGCTACGGATTACTAACCATACCCGGACGTTTGGATCTTGGGCGACCGAAGCGACCAGAAATCTGAGGATTTGGATCTTTTGGCTGGCTCCGGGTTTCTGGGGGTCGTCGGCCATCCAGCGTCCGGACATCCGAGAACCACCGGTCATCCGGGCAAGAGCAGAACAACCATAAGGGAAATAGAGAGAGAGAGGTATTTCCTAGATTTTTGAGCAAGTTTCTTGCGAGACCTAGTGATCCCCTCTTAATAGTGCGGGATCCCTTAAACTCAAGAATCATAAAAGAGCTACACTACATAGCTACCGATAATCCATTCTTGAGTGTATATGTTTATTCGATGATGATCACTCCACACCACTAATGTCAAAGGAACTAATAACTTTGAGTCAAGCCTTTCACTTGAGATTGATGTTATTGTTTCTTCTTGGCTCAAACTGAAGGCAAGAAATTGATGAAGTATTCAAGTAGCTCTCCCATACACAATGTGGAAAGCCTTGCTTTGTATTCATCTTCACTTGTCCATCATGTGAACATCCACAAGCTTCAAGCATGTAATCCTTAGGAATGGTTATCTTGAACTTGCCCTTGTCAAACATGATCATGAACACTTGATGTCATCCTCTCATGGACACTTTGAATCTCTCTCTTGATGCGAGCCCATGAGAATTACCTAACCCTCATAGACATAGGCATCACATAGTATATAAAGTGCAATTGACAATTACTTACCATACCACAAGATCCCATGTGGTACATCATTTGCGTTTGTGTGATGACCAACTTTCAGTTAACTCTTTGATCTTCATCTTGGTCAACATTTATCTTTGATCCATGATTAATCTTGATGTCTTGACGACCCTATTGATTTCTTGTTAGGCTTCATTACTTTAAGAAATGATTACCAATATCTCAATTCACCATGACCATATCAAGTTTCTCCATGAATCTCATATTGGCTATAACTTGCTCATCTTCATGATACAACATATGAGCTCAGCATGATCCTATTTTGAAGACATATGTAGAATTCTTCTCTTTACTTATTCTCTCAAGATCTTGATCCATCATGATTCAAACCATAAGCCAAAGCATGAGAATGTATGAGATCCTGAATGAACTCCACATAGATCACATCTTGTTCATCACATGGAATTCATCTTGATCGTATCATATTTGATTAAATCATTGAGTTCATCCTTGATGCATGCACAACAATATGTATATGACATTCATTTAGAATCCATTCAAGCTCCTTCTTGCATATTCATGGAACAAACATACTTCAGTTCATCCAATATTCTTCATGTATTGCAAATAGAACATTCCTTCAAATGTTTAACTCAATGCAAACATTAGTCCATTAGGATTGTCTTCAATTACCAAAACCACACATGGGAACTACATGCACTTTCAATCTCCCCCATTTTGGTAGTTGATGACAATCTTAACAAGAGGATATATATAATGAATTTTAACACAAGCATGCAATTTATCCAAGGATATATTGAATACTTGGGATGTTTTGATAGCGTCAAGTGTGACAAAGATACTTGAGTTTATCACACTCGGTGTACTAGCATCAAAATACTACATAATATATAGAGCGAGCTCCCCCACAATATATGCATGTGTGAATGAACTATGAATTTGCTTGCATATATTGGTTGACATAAACTAGGTGGATTTTTCTCTATATATATTCATTCATGCAATAAACAATTAGCCATAGACACTTTTAGATTATCTTAAATCCTCTAAGCTTCTCCCCCATTGGCAACAAATGCCAAAATGGGACAGATCACGAAGACAATAAGTTCCTCCTTAGAGTATGAATATTACAAGATGTGAGTGAAATAAAATGCACATATTTAATGATAGGAAATTTGAGGAGCTCAAGATCTAGAGATTGTAATAGATGTGATATGAAAATAAGCATTCGACATGTGAGTGAAACATTCAAAGATCCAAACAACATATTTTGGACAAGATATAATGTGAATATACAAATTTATCATTATAATAAGTATGTGTCCAAAATACATCCAAACGCATGAGTGCAAAATATTATATGCAAAACATCCAAGCACTCACTTCGCAACCTCTTACTGATACCACCAATGAATCAATAAGGAAGGAAGCAAGTGACCGACAAGGATCAAGTGATATCGCAAAGATGGGAACTTACTTATGTGCACAAATTTATTAGTGGACAATTGTAGTCTATGTATCCACAACGAAACTTGCATACATAAAATAGTCACAATTGATAAGAACATGGTATACACAAGTGAAACCATAATCATACACATGTTATCCTAACATAAGAGCAAGGCACATGGCACAAATTTATCTCATTTCTATAACCATGAATTCCTAAGAAGATACCAAATACTACGAACAATTATAGCATTTTTGGAATTTTCATAGAATTTGCACATGAGAGAACATTTTAGGAATTGATATGCAATGAATTGCTTATTTGGCATGTCTTGGGATAAATGAACCATGAACATGATTTTGTAGACCCCCCTTTGATGATTCTACTGAATTGTCTTACCGTTGCAATAGAGTGTTTTCAAGAACAGGCAGGAAAACACAATTAGAATAAGTACTATTACAAGATATGATGCAACCTACACAAGTTTGACTCTACTTATATACATGCATGAAGTAAATACTTGTTACCAAGAAAGCATTGGTGTGGAGTAGTAATGACTGAGTCATATACTCTTGGCTCTAATTCCCTCGTGGTGACACCACCTTCTTTATGAATAAGCCAAGACAACAATGCTTCTCCAATGTACCTAGATCACTTTAAAGTACAATATGGTCCCCAAACTTATTGGATCCGGAGTAGTTAGTCTAACTACAATATATAGGGCAAAAATAACTCAATTCTATGCATATAGATATGAATTTCAATTTCATGCACATCTTAGCTTTGAAGGATATGACGGATTTACCATATATATATTGGATCAAAAATAAAGTAAACAAGGCATGAGAATTTACACATAGTAAATATGCCTACATAAGCCTACCGAAATCCAAAGAGATACAAATTGGACAAATGAACACATAACTGTTAATACTTCCAATAACCTCACCAATCATTCATATTGTCAAAAATAAATCAAAGTGACAAATCAACATATGATAGCACACCATGTTCAACACATGAACCAAGTAAAACAAATGAGCATATAAGATATGCATTGCACATATCCTTACATGCATATCTCACTTAAGTATATATATTGTAGTACAAGTAATAAGATAATAACTCCCACGATACCGTAAACCAGTAATATGGACTCAAAGAAAAGCATGGGAGATTACTCGAAGACAAATGAATTTCTCGGCTAGTTATAAAATGCAAGTAGAAGCAAAGCCGATATAAAGATGACCATGAAACTCTACCATACAAGGAATACAAAGTGTAAGAGAACACAATGGGATTTAGAATTATCATTTGGGAATAGATTCCAAATAAGCACAAGGTCATTTATAATCACACAAGCATGATATGAGAGTTTAGCAATAAGCACAATGCTTAGATACCATATTATTAACATGCCAATTATCTAGATCATCATGTAGAGAAACAATTGGAAAGGCTTGCATATACGCCCTTCTTTTAAGTATTATCTAGAAGCTAAACCATGAATAAACCTGTAGTAGAATGTCATACTCACACACATCTAAGGAATTAAACAACAAAAGAATTATTATGCAAATAGAGAAATGTTGATCATGTCAAGCCACAAAGATGTAAAATAATCTCAATAATAGATTCTAAGTGGCATTCATCAAATGTTTATATTACCAAGGATTGTGATATGCACAAAGCATACCACTCCCCCATAATGTGATAATCCATGTATTTTCCACAATAGGCAATTGAAATCCAACTAAAGATGATCAATGGATGAGAATTTGAACTTCAAATGAGCTTGACATACCACATACTAATTGGATAATCTTGCACTATAAATACTAGGTGGTGTCCAATATATACACATTAGGTTTGTGATGTGTTTAGAGCATAACACTCTCCCATAATGTGATGATCCATTAATATCTCAAAAGAGCCCAATAAGGTGCAACCAAGATGCAAGTAAGGATCAAGACTACACATACAAATATATGACATGCATAACAACCTACACATGCTAGATAACACAAATCAAGCATACTAGGAGGCACAACATATCAAAACACATTCTAGGTACCAAACCTAAACATGAGAGGGGCTAGTAACTTTCAATGTAGACAATATATACAACTTACCGCTAGGAGAGGCATTGTAAGGACAAATATGATGATAATATTCTTGACTTGGCTTGAACCATAATAAATGGTGAAAATAATTTCTCTTCATGAACTAGCCAAGTCTTCAATGCCCTCCAAACACCTATCAAGTTTGAAATTGATGGTCCCTAACCAAGTTGGGTCATAAGAAGTTAGTAACAATAGGCTTGGCAACCCAAATGATCTTATCCACTTCCGAACCACTTTGGGCACCAACATACTTGGCAAACAAATTACCAAAAAATATCCTTCCTAAGTGAATAATGATCATTGATAATTGGAGGTTTAGAGATGTTACCAGTGGGGCATGTTGAAGCTATGTGCCCCTTCTTTCGACACATATAGCAATATGTACTCCCCGTTGTGTTCTTCTTCTTTACTTTCTCAAATTGGGAAGAAATAACATGTTTCATCATGCATAGTGGTCGTTCTAAAATATGAGGTTGAGCTCGAGATTGAGCTTGAGGCCTCTTCCCATGTAGAATATGTTTATAAGCTCGTAGCTTCAATGGACAAGATCTCACGTGATGCCAAACCTTTTTGCACTTAAATCAAGAAATGTTGGACTTGTTCGTGGCTTGGTCTTGTCACTTTTATTGTTCTTGGAATTCTTATTATTGTAGTGATAACTATGTCCATCATCACACTTTTCCAAGTCTTTCTTCAAACTAGTGACTTGGGCCTTGAGTTCATTAATTTCTTCTACATGGTTAGTTTCAACACTAGAAACAAGAGGACTAGTGGAAGTAGAAACTTCATGGTTAGAGAAACAAGACAATGCGAGCAATTCATCATGATTGGTAATAATATGAGAGGTGGATGAATTGCAAGGATTAGCACCTGGCAATAAAGCATTTATAGTAGATGTGATAATGTTCACATGAGACTCACAAGATTTTACCTTGATGGCCATAGTCTCAAGTGCTAACTTTAGCTCATTATGAGAGATTGGAAGATCCTCATGAGTGCTTGAGAGATTTTCATGACTTTCTTCCAATTTCCCATAATTGCTGGTTAGCAAATCAAGTTGAGCACATAACTCAACATTCTCCTTCAAACTTGATGCTTCAAATAAGGTAGAGTTAGATGCACAAGTATCATCAACAATATGAGAGGAGTAAGTAGCAATTAGAGACTTCTCATGATTAGATTGAAGCTCCCCATAAAACTTAGAGATTTTGATGAGATATTCCATGACATTATTGCATTCAAGGAGAAGGAGATCAAAATCTTTTTAAGTTTACCATGAGCAATTTCAATCTATCCTTTTGAAGATCCTAAGTATCGACATGTTTGATGAGCCTTATGAAGTTCATGTTCAAGTTGTTCACTTTTAGCTTGCTCGTCAATAAATAAATACTTATGTTATTCAAAGTAAGCAAGAACATCTTGAAAACTTTTATAAGTATTATTTTTAGCTCTATGAAGAATTTTACCAATCTCATAGAGATTTTCAGTCAAGTCATCATCATCATTCTCATTACATATATCATCCTTATCACTAAGAGAAGATGATACCTCATCATTACCTCTTGCCATGAGGCACATGTGAACAAAGGGAGTCGATGATGATTCTTTTGGAGAGTAAGGTTCTTTATCAATCAAGAGTGCCTCATTTTTCTTGATTTCCTATAAATGGTTAGTCATAGGACAACTAGAGGAAACCAAAGCATTTTGATCATGGAAACATGGGAGAGCAAGCATATCATCACAAACATTTGTCAAGGAATCCTTAGGTGATTTGCATGGACTATCAACACAATAATTTACACTATATGTGGTGCTAATATGCCCGTGTCCAGAGAGGATACAACACTAGCATCAACACAAGAAGTTTCATTAATAATGAGCTTAACTCCATCATCAGAAGATATTTCTTCACTCACCATATCATTACCTTGTGGCACGCCACATGTTGGTGGAGTGGAAGATGTTGAAGTGTGCAAGTAATCGGAGGTGGAAGCAATGGAGGGCTCTTCATGATAGAAAAATGTGGAGAGCTCGTGCAACAACTCCTTCAACATAATATTGTCTTCATCAAGATTGGACCCACTATATATGTCTTCGAGTTTGGTCTAAACTTCATGAGCGGACTTGCAAGTCGAGATTGACTTAAACACTTCAGGGCTTATAGTTTGATAAATGGCAAGGGAGGCAGCACAATTAAGATACATGTCATCCATAGATGGAGATGGATCATCCTTTGCAAAAGCAATCCCTACAAGAACAATCCATAAAGCATTTGGGCCCATGGCCCGAAGGTGATAAAGCATACGAATTCTCCACAAGTGATAATTTGTGCCATCAAAATCGAAGGTGTCATTGTGCACTAATCCATTAGTCAACATCGACACTCTCTAGGTGGGGAAGCCTAATAAGGAGAGACCTTGCTCCGATACCAATTGAAAGGACCACGATGTCGCCTAGAGGGGGGTGAATAGGTGTTTTAAAAACTTATATGGATTTGGCTTAATCCTAATGAGGAAATAAACTAAGAGGATACTTTTCAAGCACAAACCATAAATATAATAGGCTCAACTACGTGCACCAACAACTTGTTCTACTAAGATGAACACAACAAGATTACTCACAAGCACAAGCATTTGGTGGAGATAGTGAACAGCATATGGACGTCCGGACGACGTCGGCCGTTGATACGTCTCCATCGTATCTAATTTTCCAAACTCTTTTGCCCTTGTTTTGCACTCTAATTTGCATGATTTGAATGGAACTAACCTGGACTAACGTTGTTTTCAGCAGAATTGCCTCGGTGTTGTTTTTGTGCAGAAATGAAAGTTCTCAAAACGTCCTGAAAATTTACGGAGAATATTTCTGGAAAATATGAAAAATACCTGCGCAAAGATCCATCGGAGGGGATGGGCCAGTGGGCCACAAGCCCTGTAGCCGCCCCCCCCCCCCTGGTGGCGGCTACCAAGCTTGTGGGGCCCATGTGGATCTGCTGCCCCCAAACTCAGCTCTATAAATTCACTTTCGTCCCGAAAAAAATCAGTATAGAAGATTTCATCGCGTTTGCGATACGGAGGCGCCGCCACATCCTGTTCTTCAACTGGAAGGCAGATCTGGAGTCCGTTTTGGGCTCCGAAGAGGGGAAATCGTCGCCATCGTCATCATCAACCTTCTTCCCTCTCCAATTCCATGAAGCTCTTCATCGTTCGTGAGTAATCTATTCGTAGGCTCGCTGGGCGGTGACGAGTAGGATGAGATCTATCATGTAATCGAGTTAGTTATGACGGGGATTGATCCCTAGTATCCATTATGTTCTGAGATTGATATTGCTACTACTTTGCCATGCTTAATGCTTGTCACTAGGGCCCGAGTGCCATGATTTCAGATCTGAAATTATTATGTTGTCACCAATATATGTGTGTTTTAGATCCGATCTTGCAAGTTGTAGTTACCTACTATGTGTTATGATCCGGCAACCCCGGAGTGACAATAATCGGAACCACTCCCGGTGATGACCATAGTTTGAGGAGTTCATGTGTTCACCAAGTGTTAATGCGTTGTTCCGGTTCTTTATTAAAAGGAGAACCTTAATATCCCATAGTATCCTTTTGGACCCCGCTTCCACGGGAGGGATGGACAATAGATGTCATGCAAGTTCTTTTTCCTAAGCACGTATGACGGCACACGGAATACATGCCTACATCACATTGACGAACGGGAGCTAGCCACATATCTCTCGGAGTTATAACTGTTGCATGATGAATGTCATCCAAACAAATCACGACCCATTGCCTACGAGTTTGTACCACTACTCCCGTTACTTGTTTTGCTCTGCTGTTGTTACTTGTGTTGCTGTTGCTGCTACTTGCTACTGTTGTTACTTGCTACTGTTGCTACTTGCTACTGCTGTCACTACTGTTGTTCCTTGCCACTGTTGTTACTCGTTACACTACTGCTACCTGCTACGATACTTTTTTCTCTGGACGTTGACGGGAAAGAATATTTCATGTCCACGGGCAACTTCTGGCGCCATTGATACAACCGTTAGGAAATAGTCTGCCGTCAACAGATCGTTTCTCGCACCGTTGCTATCATACTACTTTGCTACTGATACATTGCTTGCAGATACTAATCTTTCAGGTGCGGTTGAATCTGACACATTCAGCTGCTAATACTTGAGAGTATCCTTTCACTTCCTATTGGGCGAACCAACAAATTTGGGTTGAATACTCTACCCTCAAAAACTGTCGGAACCCACGCGTTGGTGGGCCATTGCAAGACAATTGCTAATTGTTGAGGAACTAGGAGCAGTTCTGGCTCCGTTGTCTTGGAGGCATCAAGTCAGGAACACGTCAACAACATTTTTCCTAGTGTCGTTGCCGGGGACTGCTAGCAGCCATCCGGGGCACGATCATCTGGAAGGGGTTGAAAATCCGACAATTTGGTTCTGGACAGAGGCTACGGATTACTAACCGTACCCAGACGACCGGAGCGACCACAAATCTGAGGATTTGGATCTGTTGGCTAGCTCCGAGTTTCCTGGGGACGTCGGTCATCTGCTGTACGGACATCCGAGAACCATCAGTAGTCCGGACAAGAGCAGAACAACCATAAGGGAAATAGAGAGATAGAGGTATTTCCTAGATTTTTGAGCAAGTTTCTTGCGAGTCCCAGTGATCCCCTCTTAACAATGCGGGGTCCCTAAAACTCAAGAATCATAAAAGAGCTACACTACATAGCTACCGATAATCCATTCTTGAGTGTATATGTTTGTTCGGTGAACAACACTCCACACCGCTAACGTTAAAGGAACTAATACCTTTGAGTCAAGCCTTTCACTTGAGCTTGATGTTATTTTTTCTTCTTGGCTCAAGCTGAAGGCAAGACACTGATGAAGTCTTCAAGTAGCTCTCCCATACACAATGTGGAAAGCATTGCTTTGTATTCATCTTCACTTGTCCATCATGTGAACATCCACAAGCTTCAAGCATGTAATCCTTAGGAATGGTTATCTTGAACTTGCCCTTGTCAAACATGATCATGAACACTTGATGTCATCCTCACATGGACACTTGGAATCTCTCTCTTGATGCAACCCCATGAGAATTACCTAACTCTCATAGACATAGGGAGCACATAGTATGGGTTAGTACACAAAGTGCAATTGACAATTACTTACCATACCACAAGATCCCATGTGGTACATCATTTGCGCTTGTGTGATGACCAACTTTGAGTTAACTCTTTGATCTTCATCTTGGTCAACATTTATCTTTGATCCATGATTAATCTTGATGTGTTGAAGGCCATATTGATTTCTTGTTAGGCTTCGTTGCTTTAAGAAATGATTACCAATATCTCAATTCATCATGACCATACCAAGTTTCTCCATGAATCTCATATTGGCTATAACTTGCTCGTCTTCATGATACAACATATGAGCTCATCATGATCCTATTTTCAAGACATATGTAGAATTATTTTCTTTAATTATTCTCTCAAGATCTTGATCCATCATGATTCGAACCATAAGCCAAAGCATGAGAACGTCTTAGATCCTCAATGAACCCCACATAGATCACATCTTGTTCATCACATGGAATTCATCTTGATCGTATCATATCTGATTCAATCATTGAGCTCGTCCTTAATGCATGCACAAAAAATGTATATGACATTCATTTAGAATTCATTCAAGCTACTTCTTGCATATTCATGGAACAAACATACTTCAATTCATCCAATATTCTTCATGTATTGTAAATAGAACATTCCTTTAAATGTATAACTCAATGCAAACATTAGCCCATTAGGATTGTCATCAATTACCAAAACCACACATGGGAACTACATGCACTTTCACTAGGGCTATTAGGGATAAGTTACAATCCATCGAGAGCTAGGTCAAGTGAATTTGCATCCTTGTAATCAATTTCATCATCAATACACACAAAGCAGGACGTAGGATTTTACCTCCATCGGAGGGGCCGAACCTGGGTAACCTCGTCTCTTGTTCCCGATCAACCCCTTTGAGTTGCGACGTAGTTGCGATGGCCTCATCACTAAGTCCTTTCACGAGGAAATGTGTGGTGACAAAACCACGACAATATGCGAACGACTCTGAATCGTTCAATCAAGCATACTCCTTTATTCATGGTGTATGGGTTGGAAGCTGTTCTGTTGAGTGACTTACGTCACAACTCCACCCGAGTGGAGCTGTACAACGAAGCTAAAGCCGAAGCAGCACGCCAAGACAGTTTGGACCTCTTGTAAGAAAAGAGAGAGCTAGCCCTCATTCGGTCCACACTATACCAGCAAGACCTGTGGCGCTACCATGACAAGCAAGTCACGGGCCGAGCGTTTCAGGAAGGGGATTATGTGCTCCGATTGGACCAACAAACCCCCCCCCCCCACAAAGTTGGCACGTCTCTAGCAAGGGCCATACACCATCTCCAAAGTCGTGCACAACGGAACTTAACAATTATGCAACCTAGAGAATGGAGTATAAGAACCCAGAACCTGGAATGTGGACCTGCTCCGCAAGTTCTATACTTAGAACATATCATTTCATTCATGTAATCAACTCGAATGGTTAGAAGAAAGATTTCCATTCTCCAACTATGGTCAACCTCTCACTACAGTGAAACATACCCTAGTGGGCGTAAATCATTTCTTGGTAGCGAACCTGCTTTCGCCTAAGGAACAAAAACCGGCCCCGAGTGAGGAGAACCTCCACACTCGGGGACTTAGCCGCGAACCAGCTTTCGCCTAAGTTAAAATGGTTTGAATGAAGCAAGCTCTTCATTTGGTCGCCAAGATGAACAGAACAATCATTTCTTGGTAGTGAACATTTGTTCGCCTAAGGAACAAAAACCGACCCCAAGTGAGGACAACCTCCACGCTCGGGGACTTAGCTGTGAACCAGTTTTCGCCTAATTTAAAACGGTTCTGAATGAAGCAAGCTATTCATTCGGTCGCCAAGATGAACAAAACCATCCCGAGTGAGGACAACCTCCACACTCGGGGGCTTAGCTGCGAACCAGCTTTCTCCTAAGTTAAAAACAATCCCGAGTAAGGACAATATCCACACTCAGGGGGTTTAGCTGCGAACCAGCTTTCACCTAAGTTAAAAACAATCCTGAGTAAGGACAACCTCCACACTCACAGGCTTAGCTGTGAACCAGCTTTCGACTAAGTTAAAAACAATCCCGAGTAAGGACAACCTCCACACTCGGGGGCTTAGCTGCGAACCAGCTTTCGCCTAAGTTAAAAAACAATCCCGAGTAAGGACAACCTCCACACTTGGGGCTTAGCTGTTAACCAGCTTTCGCCTAAGTTAAAAACAATCGAGAGTAAGGATAACCTCCACACTCGAGTCTTGAGCTAAGAACCAGCTTTCGCCTAAGTTAAAAACAATCCCGAGTAAGGACAACCTCCACACTCCGAGGCTTAGCTGCGAACCAGCTTTCTCCTAAGTTAGAAACAATCCCAAGCATGGACAACCTCCACACTCGGGAGCTCAGCTGCAAACCAGCTTTTGCCCAAGTTAAAAACAACCCCGGGTGCGGGTAACCTCCACACTCGGAGACACGCATGCGAACCCGCTTTTGACCAAGTAAAAGTGACCCCAAATAAGGACAACCAAGCGAATAAGATCCAGACTCAAATGTGGATGAACATAACCAAGTTTAGCAAAAGGTGTGCATAAGAGGGAGCTCAAGGCTCGCTCAAAGTTTGGGGTTACATAAAACCACTCGGCATCCCGAGGCAAATTGAAACTTAATGTTTTTCCCTCCGAGCAACACTCATAAGCTGAAGATTCCACTGCTTCCACGAAGGTGTCGAGGTCGATCCCATCTGCAATTCGGGTGGCAGACACCATGAACATCTCCATGAAGTCCTCGGCCTTGGTGCTTTTCCTGTTGACGACCCGAAGATTCTTAGGCTTCTCTTCGTCCACTCCTTTACAATGGATGTGAACGAGTGAGAGGGCGATGTCGGCTCCGGCCCTTGCTGCTAAATTCTTCCAAGATTGGAGTTCTCTAGGGATGGCCTTCACGTGGTTCACAATGGTCTTGGCGTCCTTTGGAATTGCATTATCAAGGGTTTTCTCTTGATCTATCTCCCCGATGGCCGATTGAATCCACTTGAAGCAACCCAACACATAGTCGACGCGGGCTTCCAGCATTAGAAGAGCTAAGGCGGCACTTTCCTTCAGGAGCCCTACCTTCGGGTCTAGTTCTTTTTCTATTCGCATCATCTCTTCTTCAACACCAATGGATAAGGTTGGACTCATTCAAAAAACAAAGAGATGAGAAAATATCACTCGGAAACTCCAAGGCGACAACGAGAGACCATTTAGATTTATAACATACCTTTAAGTTTCTCGCAGTGTTCCGTGTTGAAGTCTTCAATGAACTCCTCCAGTTCAGCTTTGTTGGTGACGACCTTCCCAAATTTGGTCTCCCACTCGGCGTAGTGCTTCTTCAGCTCAGCGAGCTCCGCAGCAGATTTCTTCGCGCGAGCCTTCAAAAGCCGATTCTCTTCTTCAAGTGTCGCGTCCGTCTTGAGCTTGGTTTTGGTTGCGTGGATTTTCTGCATGGCCTCCTTCCAGGCCAATGCAAGTTCTTATCCCTCTTCTTGAGGTCCCCCTTCATGGTAACTTGAGAAATGGAATTCTTCAGCCTCTCAGAAAGGCGATCTGACAAGATAGCCTCAGTCGGATAGGAAAGATAGTCGAATCAAGAGCCAGTCGGACAATAAAGGTTTACCTTCAACGACGCATTTCTCCTATTCCAGACGTTTACTCTTGGCTTTTTCAGCATCAAGGCTCAGTCAAAGGGCTTGCAACTCCTTCTCCACAACGACATCACAGCCCCCGGGCCCGCACACAGTCTCTCATCAACAAACTTAAGTCAAGAAAAATACAAAAATAACAACTCTAAGACTACCGCCAACTGATCCAGTCAACGGTAGCCTCGGGGACTACACCCAGTTGGTGCACCCAGCGCACCACACTGGAAAAAATAAGAGGAGGAAAAAAGGGCCTCGTACCCTATCTACCTTTCTCGAATCAAAATAGGAACTAAGACTACTGCTCACTGCTCTAGTCGATAGTAGCCCCGGGGACTACACCTAGTGGGTGCGCTCAGCGCGCTCCTACTGGAAAACGGCACCGAGCGGGTGTGTCTGAGAGCAAATCTACTCAGGATCGAGTACAAAAACAAAACATGTGTACACGAAAAGGACTCACCCGAATGTTCTTCGCCCCGACTTCACTAGCATCGTACACTTATTTCAGCCTCCCAACCATCAATTCCAGTTGTGCCAGGGCCGCCTTGCATGCTCCCTCCCGATCCTCCGAGATATGGTGCAGCTGAAAGAGGTTGCGGTCCAAAGGAGGAAACAACAATGTGACAGGCGGACCAGGTCCGAGTGACACTCCAGCCAAAGCAGCCTCCCGAGTGTCAGGAACCTGAACCTCGGTAGTCGAGGACTCAATCACTCGGCTGGGGGTCGCAACTAGCTTGGACGCTTCGCCAACCACTACATGACTGAAGGGATCAAGTTCGATCACATTTTGTAGCTCTGCACACATCCACAAACATTCAAAGCGTTATTGCGTGGCTAGATCCTAAAGGCCCGAATGGCACATAAATAAGCCCAAGGGGTACCTTTAGAAGAGGCGGTGTTGGCATCCGTCTGCCCTTTGTCGAAGGTCTTCGGCTCCAAAGAAGCGGTCGACGTATTAGCCCTACAACAAAGACATCAAGAAGAACAACCATCACTCCGAATACCTTGAGAAAGCAAAGAAAGAATCACTCGGTAGAGGTACTTACACCGAAGCCACTGGCACGTCGACCATGATGCGCGACAGAACAGCCTTCCGCGGTTTTGAGGTCGTGGTCTTGGGGTGTTTAGCAACCTTCTCCGACAACACCTCCGGCTCGCTTCGACTGCGTTTGGAACTACGGGTTGGCGTAGCCAACATAGTCGGCTTCACCACCTTCGGAGTCCTAGCGCCCTTGATACGGACCCCTGGGTCCTGACGCACTTTCGAGCGAGTCTCGGGTGGAACTTCATCAAACAAGGAGGACTCCGCCTCATCCCCGTGTTCGACACTGCTCTCCTCCGTCTCCTCATCATCATCTTCGTCCTCTTCGCCTTTCGAGTCCCCCTGATGCTCGGTGTCACTCACCACGTCGATGGGTGCACGGTCAACCGCCGGGATGAAACTGACGAGTCCTGTAAAAGCCCCTCGAGTGGCGAAGTTAGAACAAACAAAAAAACAAGCAAGAAAGGAATTCATATGGTTCAAGCTCGTGAAGCTTTACCTCATTCGGAGGCAGCTCTGCTCAGAAGGGTGGACCAACTTGGTGCCCCTAGGATTGTCTCGCACAAGTGTTATGGCCTTGAGCTTTTCCTCCAACTGTTGTGCCCCGATCTCCTCCGGATGAACGCGGGTCGATCATCCAGGCCACTATACATCCACATGGGACGAACCCTGACGTGCAGAGGCTGGATCCTTCGCTGGAAAAATACTTCTAGGAGGTCCATCCCGTTGATGTTCTTCCACAACAAAGCAACCAATGCTATCACCAAGATATCTACATCTGGCCTCTCTTCTTTCGACACGGTCAATGAGCCAGCCGACCAAATTTGCTTGGGCGAATTAGGCGGAAGTCCCAACTGACCCTCACCGATTGGGACGTCCTGGCAGTAAAACCAGGAGTCTTGCCAACCCTTCACCGAATCGAGAAAGGACATCTGAGGAAGACTGCTCTTACCCCTGAGTTAAATTCCTAAACCACCGTAGAGCTGCACTGCACGCGTCTTCCCCCCCCCCCCCCCCGACTTAGAAGACTTTCACACTGTCATCCCTCGGCACGTGAACAGATGCTTCAATAATCCCAAGTGCGGATAGCACCCAAGGAAATTCTCACACAGAGATATGAAAGTAGCTAAGTATGAGACATCATTGGGGGAGATGGTGAAGTTGTGCGCCTATAAAGTCAAGGAAAGCTTGGAAGAACTAATGCGGGGACAAGGAGAAACTTCTTTCCATGTGGGTGACCAGGAGCACCCGCTCGTCGCCCCTCGGCGAGGGCTCCAGCTCGCCTTCATTCGATAACCGCCAGCTGCCAGGAACCACCAAGCCTTCGCTCTCCAGGTCCATATTCGATCCATGAAGACTCGGGACGACATCCAGGCGCCCTGGATCCATCCTGGTAGAAGTGTCCCGACACTCGAAGAAGAACCACGCGAGCCCTTCTTGGCCCACTCGGCTTTCGAAGTTGTGCCTTTCGCCATACTACACGGTGGGGCGGGAGAGGTGGAAGAACTATGGAGGTGGCAACCACAAGGCTCAAGAAAGGGAAGATCAACTCAGATCTAGTGGCATGATACCCTTCCCTCGCTACCCCAGTCTATTTATATGCTACAAGAAGATAACCCATCGAGTACTCCGTCTGCACGAGGAAGATTTACATGATCCCGATGACAACATTCCTTTAGCACGACAGTGACATTTCAGGCGAGGAAATCGAGGCGCTCCTCCACTACTCACGTCGCCACTGATTCTGCTTCCCAACAAGCTCCATTGATTCAAAATATCACGGAAAATTCGCTCCCCCCTCATTCCCCGAATGGATTATGTATCCGTAGCACATAATGAGGGGAGCTGAATACCCTGTTCATCGTCCTTCCATGGGACTACAAATATTCAGACAACCCAAGAAGGGAATCATATCGCCCGCACCATGGCGCGAGTGGGACCTGTCCTACTCCACCGATTGGATGATCGAAGCCCTAAGCTCGCGATCATTTGAATTGTTGAATTTACCTTTTCGAAAGGTATTCAATTATAGGATAATTGCATCTGTGCCCCTAGTTGGGTCACACTCAACAGGTTTGCCCGTAATTTTTAAATACACACGGTTTTGCCCAGCTCACTTCAGTCGCCTTGTGTTTTTGCCCTTCTCTCACGGTTCCGTCCAGTTAGTGTCGTTTGATCATGTTTTGACTGTGTGTGGACTTTTCGTTGGACTATTTACCCATAGTTCTTCACTCTCTAGGGAGACACTGCAAGTGGGACCCATCACTAAGAAAACCATCACTGCCGGCACAGGTATGGTCTGTGAGGAGGATTTGGCGAGCATGGTGAGGCAGCCGGTGCATGGAGACAAAGCGTAGAGGGAAGCGTGCGGGCGCGCGACCGCGGGCGGGGCGAGACCGAGGCTGGAGTGGAGCTGGTGCGTGCAGCGACACCGGCGGGGCGAGGTGGAGGCCGGAGCGGATCGGCCTTGGGCCGGGTGGAGGCAGACGACGCGACAACCCTGGAGGTCCCGACAACGTATGGAGGGAGCAGCGTGTGTGCGACCGACGGGCGATGCGGCTGAGCCTGGCACTTAGGCGAGGCCGCACGCGGGTCAACCGGGCAAGGCACTCGTTGTGGATCTCGTCCTCCTCGAGCATGCAGCGGTGGCAGGCCGAAGGGCGCGGTGAACGGCGAGGCGGCGGGCTCCGATGAGGCATGGAGGCGGGCCGAGGAAGGCGTGGGAGCCCGGATCCAGGTCGAAGCGGTCGGATCCGGTCGGTTCCCGGTAGTGGCGGCGGCCATGGCGTCCTGCACGGGAGAGGGAGATAGCAGTGAGGTGGGGACGAGAGAGAGAGAGAGAGAGAGAGAGAGAGAAGAAGGTAGCACAGGGGCGACGATGGTCCGGGACCTCCGATGGTGGTCTCCGGCGAGGTAGATGCGGCAGGGTGCGGTGGCTCTGGATCAGGAGGCTCCAGCTCCGACTCCTTTGGCTCAGGCGAGCTTCAGCGTCGGCTCTGGATCGGGAGGCTCTAGCTACTCAATGAAGTGTCCCACCTGAAAGTGTCTACTGAGAGAGCAAGGAAGCAGGGGTAAAATGGTCGAGTGAAAAGTCCAAAGATGGTCAACACACGGTCAAACAACACTAACTAGATGGAAACGTGACGGAAGGGCAAAAACACATGGCGACTGAAGTAAGCTGGGCAAAACCGCGTGTTTTGAGAAATTAGGGGCAAACCTGTCGAGTGTGACCCAACTAGGAGCACGGATGAAATTATCCTTTCAATTATTACCGATTGAAAGCGTACACACTCGAAATCTTACACTCTTTAATCCATAGTGTTTTATTAAGAGCCCGAGTGATGTATCCCCGAGCTACAACCTCGGCGCCTCTGAGATGTTGAAGGTACAAGCGAGTGCCTTTCACTAGGGTAGTAAAACCCCAACTGATTCGGGGGCTACTGACGGGGTTGTACATAAGGGGTAGTCGTACAGACCTGCATCCCCAAGCGTGCCCAACACCCTACATGGACATCAGCATCCCAGAAGTTGCCTATGCAGTCGTGATCTAACTCGGACAAGTGTATCTTTACTCGGCTCACATAATGTCACTCGGACCGTCTCATATCAGTCGGACCTGCCTCTACACTCGGATTGCAGCAAGGCGTGGGCAACGAAGAGACTGCAATGGCTACAGACTTGAACTATCACATGAAGTGTAGTGAAGACGTGTGTTACCAGTAATGCTAGAGTTAGAGTTGCCGTTACTAGTAACTTTCATAGTTATTAGCATTTACTCGCCCTTGTAATGAAGTCCGGCCGGTCGTCACGCACTCTATATAAGCCACCCCCGGGCTCCTTAGAATGGGTTCATCATTCTGTCCTATCACACATTCTATAAACAAACACCAGCCATCGAGGCTCGAGACGTAGGGTCGTTACCACACCCGAGTGGGGCCCAAACTCGTACGTCCGAGTGAATCCACTACGCCCTAGCTAGGCTCCGTCCCACATTCGTACCCCTGGTATTATTGTCAGGATCATTCCCACGGCAGACAACGATGATGACGAGGGGAAGAGGCTCAAGGTCGAGGCTTTCCAAGCAGGTGCCCTCGGGTGCGTAAAGGACTTCATGGACTCATGTTGCGATGACGAGCCGAGCCTTGCGCCGTCGTTCAGGCTCCCCCGCAACAAGACCGCTTTTCGTTGTTGTGCTGACCAAGGTGCTCTGCTTTAAGTGCAGTTGTTAACTCCTAGTCACCAGGCAAGTCAAACAACCAAACACCGATGAAAATTGCAAACACGATGCAGCCTGGCTCATTTTTTTCATGCAACCACAAAAAATTGATGCACATAACCAAACACTCCCAAAGAGATTTCTCTCAACTCTCACAGGTCTCGATTTAGCATCAGAGAAACATAAGTTTCGAACACTATACCCCTCTTAATAATACGATAGTCCTACGACTCAAAAAAGGAAAAAAGAACAAAGATGAAAAATACTGTCTTCTCTGTGCCTTCAAACATCTCGGCAGGAGTCAATTTTTTCAAATGGACTGATATGATAGTCGTACGAATGACAACCCCATTGATCGTCTTGCACGTGGGAGGAAGGTTGAGCTAAGACTTCCCACCGGCTCCACGGGAGTTGTTGCGGATGAAGTCCACACCATACCAGACCATGGATGACAACCGTGAGTACGTCGCGCTATAACCTGCACTTTGAACGTGTAAGGTATTAGTTTCTTGAAAACTGTTCATCATTACATTCGTCTTTAGTCGCGGAGTACATTGTAGGGTAGGATTAAACATAGGAATAGAAAAAGATCTTGATTGGAATGTCATGCCCATTAAAATTGTGCAAAACTTGATTTTGATTGATTGCATCACAAAAAAACAAAAATGTGTTTTTCCAAGAGGTTTGAATGGATGTTAGATTTTCCATGAAATTTAGTATAAATGATTCCTTATCAAAAGTTTCCAGGAGTTTCAATCCTACAAATGAATGGCCAAGATAAGAATGTTTCTAAAGATTATAACCCTTAAAAAATCTTATTAAATACAAAGAAGCCTTAGGTTTAGGATAATGGTCCATTCAAGTTATGAACCGATAAGGACATCTTCAATGGCAACATGCAAATTTCCTTTCGTATCCATCCATAAACAGAGGGACCAGTCCGTGGACACGAATGCGAAAGATGACCATTCAACCGTAGCCGAACATACTAAAATCACTAAGCAAGCACTAAGCAAGGCTACTAACAACACAATCATGACGAAAGCCAACCTTCCGCGAAATCTAAGTATGTCATGCAATGGCGGAAGGCAACCTTCCGCCAAATGATATGAGCACCTTTCGCCAAATCTAAGCATGACATGCAATGGCGGAAGGCAACCTTCCCCAAAATGATATGGGCACCTTCCGCCAAATGATTGGCTAATTTGCTTAATAAGAAAATATTAATTAGCACCTTCCGCCAAATGAAATACACTATTCAATATTACCTTCCGCCAAAATGCTAACTATCCGTTGCAATTAGCATAACGCATTCCGCTAAATACTAGCCATGATGGATGGACGTGGAGTATAGACTATGCATGGCGACCATAAAACTCTCCCACATTTGTCTCCATTTTACGAAGAAAGTGCGTTTAGACCGTGTCGCAGATCGATACACGTCCGTGTTGGATGACTTTTATGGTGTGCACGTATGTGAGAGGTTCAAGGGTGTGCGTTGGAGATGCCCTAAAGCTGGCCATAGTGGCGATATCTTAGCTAGTATCATGCACTTAGGAGTAACAAACACGTTGATGTGGTAGACAATTAAAGAAGAGAGAGGGGTTAGAGTAACATAAATAGATATTGTCTTATGTTAAATGCTAGGCTAATATGTATCATGCATGTCAATAAATGAGATCATCTATGATACTAGTTGATGATACTATACATTATAAAGATAGTATCATATAATAGTATGATGCATATGATACTACTATATGATACTCCTTATCATGAGTAGCTTAAGGTGCTTTGGTGTAGCCCAGCTATGAAGGAGCATAAGGGCATGTACATTAGTTCAGACGCATATTGTGTGTAGCAATCCTCCACATTATCTACAGACGGGCGCAAAACACTTTGTACATTTTCTAGGCTATCTATAAGACCAATAATATAGGAAGGTTTGTGTAGCAGGGATACACCAGTTGGATGGGGAAGCGTCAACATAAATGATGGTTGGGCGTACAATGGGAGAAACCTGTCGATAAGTACCGATATATCAGGGATATCGGTTGTTTGTTAAATTCTAGACACCCTTGTTCTCCTCCTCATTCTCTTGACTTCACATATGAAAATATCTTAGGTGACATCCCTTACAGACTGATGAGTAGACGTCGTTGCACGTGTCCTGATAAAGGGCAGGTCCGTATAAAGTTGATAGTTAGTGAGTTCGTCCCGCTAAGACCAATCAACTCGAGTAATCAGACACTTAATTTCCCATATCACAGGCCTAAGAGGGTGCTTGGATCCAAGGGACTAAAACTAGTCTGACTAAAAATAGTCTCTGTAAGAGGCTAAAGTTCCAAGCACCCCTCACTAAAGAGAGGCTAAAACTAGTCTTGAGACTAAAATCTTTTAGTCAGGGGTACCCCTACTAAAATGTGGATTAGTCCTCTCTCTCCTCATTTAACTCCTCTCCTTTAACACATGCGAGTTTTGGATTGGAGAGTTTGGAGGATAATAAAAGCTCATTAACTTTATTTTAGTCTCTTTAGTATTTGGATCCAAGCATGGGTGAGGCTAGCAAGTTTTAGTCCCACTACTTTTAGTCATGGAACTAAAACGTATCCAAGCACCCTCTAAGGCATAGGCATTAGGCGTGCATTCAACCCTCCGCCCTATCGCAAAGGCTATGCTCCGCTTCTCACATTTTCATGTGTAACAATTTTTACGCAGGACTATAAAATAGTAGTAATAGTCCTATGAGCAAATACAATAAAATGACATAGACGGATTATAAAGAATGCCACATTAGATTTATATGGAGAGAGGAGAGGAGAAAGAAGAAAAAAAAAAGCTAATTACAACTGACTATAGCATGTGTTCTAACATTTTTAAGACAGATGAATCATATATTAATGTTATAGCCTATTACTGTTACTAAAGTCCCAATATTGGGTTCTGATCAAGTTATTCCCTCGGTTGTCAGGGACTCTGAGGCAGACGCGTGTCGCTCGGAGGTTGGGGTGCATGGGGGTTCGTATGCTGGCCTACCAGAGAATGCGGTGTTCATCCCTGATGTCAACTGTTCTTCCCCTTTGCAACGGCACCAGAAGAATGCTGCTAGCACTCTCCGGCAATCGAAACTAGAAGAATGTTGTTGACGTCCCACCACCGCGTGGGATCGTAGCAGTTTTCGAGGGTAGAATATTCGACCCAAATTTGTTGATCGCCAAAACAGGAGGTGAGAGAATACTCTCGAGTATTAGCAGCTGAATTTGTCAGATTCAACCACATCTGAAAGATTAATATTGCAAGCAAAGTAGTAACAGCAAAGTAGCGAGTAACGACAGTGGCAAGGAACAGCAGTAGTGACAGCAGTAGCAAGTAGCAACAGTAGCAAGCGATAGTAGCAGCAACAGTAGCTGCAGAGCAAGACAAGTAACATCAGTAGCAACACTAGCAACAGCAGCAGTAGAGCAAGACAAGTAACAGCAGCAGAGCAAGACAAGTAACATCAGCAGTAGGACAAACTCGTAGGCAATGGGTCGGTGATTTGTTTGGATGATATTCATCATGCAACAGTTATAACACGAAGAGATATGTGGCTAGCTCCCGTTCGTCAATGTGATGTAGGCATGCATTCCGTGTGTCGTCATACGTTCTTAGGGAAAAGAACTTGCATGACATCTATTGTCCATCCCTCCCGTGGCAGCGGGGTCCAAAAGGAAACTACGGGATATTAAGGTTGTCCTTTTAATAAAGAACCGAACCAACGCATTAGCACTTGGTGAACACATGAACTCCTCAAACTATGGTCATCATCGGGAGTGGTTCCGGTTATTGTCACTCTGGGGTTGCCGGATCATAACACATAGTAGGTAACTACAACTAGCAAGATCGGATCTAAAACACACATATATTGGTGACAACATAATAATTTCAGATCTGAAATCATGGCACTCGGGCCCTAGTGACAAGCAGTAAGCATGGCAAAGTAGTAGCAACATCAATCTCAGAACATAGTGGATACTAGGGATCAATCCCCATCAAAACTAACTCGATTACATGGTAGATCTCATCCTACTCATCACCGCCCAGCGAGCCTACGAATAGATTACTCACGAACGACGAAGAGCTTCATGAATTGGAGAGGGAAGAAGGTTGATGATGACGATGGCGACGGATTCCCCTCTCCGGAGCCCAAGACGGACTCCAGATCTGCCCTCCAGATGAAGAACAGTTGGTGGCAGTGCCTCCTTATCGTAAATGCGATGAAAACTTATCTTTTTTATTTGTTCTAGGACGAAAGTGAACTTATAGACCTGAGGTTGGCGGCGGCAGAGCCGTGTGGGCCCCACAAGCCTGCCCACCGCCACCAGCGGGTGGTGGCGGAGCCAGGGCTTGTGGCCCACTGGCCCACCCCCTCAGGTGGAACTTGGCGCAGATATTTTCATATTTTCCAAAAATGCTCCCCGTAAATTTTCAGGACGTTTGGAGAACTTTTATTTCTGCACAAAAATAACACCAAGACAATTCTCATGGAAAAACTTTTGGGTTTATGGAAGTGGATGCACAAGCAGTATTCCTCTTAGTACAAGTGAAGGCTAGCAAAAGACTGGGAAGCGACCAACTAGAGAGCGACAACAGTCATCAAGATGCAATGAGTTTGACTAACATTAAATGCAAGCATGAATAGGACATAAATCACCATGAACACGAACATCATAGAGGCTAGGTTGATTTTGTTTCAACTACATGCATGAACATGCGCCAAGTCAAGCCACTTGAAACATTCAAAGGAGAATACCATCCTATCATACTACATCATAGTCATTTCAAAATCTATGTTGGCATTCAAGACAAACCATTATAAGCTCTCAGCTAAATAAGCATGGCATCAGAAACTATGATCTCTAAGTTGTCATTGCAAACATGGTTCTCTCACAACAAAGCTGAATCTGGGTCGACAAGCTAGTCATATTTACAAAAATAAAATAGATAGAGTTCATACCAGCTTTTCGGTCTCAGTCACTTCATCATATATCATCATTGTTGCCTTTCATTTGCACGATCGAGCGATGTGAACGATAATAAGAGCATTGGACTAAGCTGAATCTGCAGGCAAACACAAAGGAGAAGACAAAGTAATATGGCTCTTTGAAAGCTAAACAGGTAAGCATGTAAGAACCAATAAACATTGTAACCAATGTCTTCTACCTTGACACAAAGAAAAAGAAAACTGTTTACACGGGAAAGCTCCCAACAAGGAAAAGAAGAAAGAAAAATCTTTTTGGGTTTTCTTAAAAGGACACAAAACAAGAAAACAAGAAAACGAAAATAAACTAGCATGGATAATACAGTGGCAAAGTGTGAACACCGGCTAACAGAATGAAAGCATAAGCATGAATGTAAAGTTGGTGAGAACACGTACTCCCCCAAGCTTAGGCTTTTGGCCTAGCTTGGTCTACTCCCATGGATGGTCCTGGCGAAACCCAAAGTCATAATGGGTGTTATACGGGAGTGCTGCAGCCACTGCATGAATAGCTGCCTCACGAAGTCGAGCAGCAGTCGCCTCCCTCTCATACTCCTCTGCCTCTCCTATGGTTATGTAGTATCTTCGTTTTACCTGAAAGTCAAAGAAAGCAGGAGCAGGAAGGGTAATATGGAAAACACGTTGTCGGTTAAATATCAAGCGGTATAGGAGGGATTCATCATCCCTCTCAAGGAACTGGTAGCGTGTTAGAGCGACACGATCAAGGTAGGCTGTACGGAGAGGAGGGTCTTCTGGACGGATGGATACTCCAAGAAAATTTGCTAAGCGTGTAGCATAAACTCCACCAAAGAAATCCCCCTCACTAGCATATTTATTCAGCCTCCTTGCTATTATAGCTCCCATATTTAAGCTCCTGTCACCTGTTACAGCGCTCTTAAGGATACTAAGGTCGGAAGCGCATAGGTGACAATGTGCACCCTTGCCGTTAATGCACCTACCTATGAAGAGGGCAAGGTAGTGCAAGGCAGGGAAATGGATGCTTCCTATGGTGGCTTGCGTGATATCTCTGGTTTCTCCAACAGTTATACTCGAGACAAAGTCTCTCACCGAAGCCTTAGAAGGATCATTAATACTACCCCCATCGGGTATCTTGCAAATCCTATTGAAATTCTCCAAATCCACGGTATAGGATTTATCATACAGATCAAACAGTATGGATGAGTCACGGCCAACTGAAAATTTAAATCTACGCACGAAAGAGGCAGTGAGCATAGCATACTGTTCACATTTATCAGAGAGGAATTCTTCTAACCCGGCATTGCAGACAAGTGTATCAAACTCATCATTGAAACCTGCTTCGATCATGAACTCATCTGAAGGCCATTCACATGGTTGTACCACTGCGTCCCTTAGTTGAAAACGTTTGGGCTCCCGAAAAGAAAGACGAGGACCCTTCTTACTTGAGGAACCACCATGAAAATTCCTCCAGAACATAATTTCCTTTTGCTGAAATTTTTGAAGTTCAAGAGAAAAGTGAATGAAGACCCACCAAATCTTGTAGCAACTACTCCTACTAGTGCCTAGAGACCGTATCACGCGCTAAAACTACTTGGGACCAGCTAAAATCAACATTTCTAGCTCAATAACAGGGTCACCAAGGCAGCAAGAATACGCGAAGGATAAAGCACTAGAGCAAAAACTAATTGGACCAATGGAGGAGTCACTTACCAAGGAGTAATTTCCCCAAAACGGTTTGGAGAATGGTGCTTTGAGCAAGGAGATTGAAAATCACAGCCAAATGAGCTAGAACACGGGTTTGAGCTGCGAAACAATTTTTTCTGGAGGAGGAAGAAGAGGCTCGGAGCTGGAATGAGTGGAGGGGGTCCCTATGGGCCCCACAAGCTTGCACTCCGCCACCAGGGGGGTAGGTGGCGGTGGCAGGGCTTGTGGCCCACTGGTATGGCCCCCAGGCCAGCTCTCAGGCCCAGTAATTTTCAAAAATTCCAGAAAAAGTCATACTAAATTTTCAGGACCACCGGAGAACTTTTATTTTCGAGGTATTTTTCTCCGGGACGCAAAAACAAAAAACAGGAAAAACTAAACTAATTATATTATTTTTCTTCTAAGCAACAGAAAGTGAAAGCTCAAAACAGAGGTATGTGACTCTTTGATTCATCCGTTTCATGGTCATCGAAAGAAATCCGTCAATGGGGTTGATCAAGTCCTCATGACAAAACCTTCTCGAATCTCAAGAGAGAACGGGGAATTTTCTGATAGCCACTAAGTCACCTCAATGGGGATATGTATCTCCCCAACAAGCAAATCATACTTCATCTTGACACGAGGAATAGGGCATTCAAAGCTCCCAATGAGAATCGATGAAGTCTTTTCGATAGCATTGATGCAATGTACTTGATATCGTTTCTTCGGAAAGTGCACTGCGTGCTCATTACCATTGACATGGAAAGTGACATTGCCTTTGTTGCAATCTATAACAGCCCCTGCAGTGTTTAAAAAGGGTCTTCCGAGGATTATAGCCATGGCATCGTCCTCGGGAATATCCAAGATAACAAAGTCTGTTAAGATAGTGGTGTTAGCAACCACAACAGGCACATCCTCGCAAATGTCGATAGGGAAAGCAGTTGATTTGTCGGCCATTTGTAGAGAAATTTCAGTGGGTGTCAACTTATCGAATTCAAGTCTACGATAAAGAGAAAGCGGCATAAAACTAACACCGGCTCCAAGGTCACATAAGGCAGTTCTTACGTAGTTTCCTTTAATGGAGCAAGGTATAGTGGGCACTGTGGGATCACCAAGTTTCTTAGGAGTTCAACCTTTAAAAGTGTAATTGGCAAACATGGTGGAGATCTCAAGATCTGGTATCTTCCGTTTATTAGTCACGATATCTTTCATGTACTTGGCATACAGAGACATCTTGAGCATATCAGTTAACCGCATCTGCAGAAAGATGGGTCTTATCATCTCAACGAAACGCTCAAAATCCTCATCATCCTTTTTCTTGGATGGCTTAGGAGGGAAGGGCATAGGTCTCTGAACCCATGGCTCCCTTTCTTCACCATGCTTCCTAGCAGTGAAGTCATTCTTATCATATTTCTTAGGTTGTGGGTTATCAGGATTAACCGTAGGTTCAATCTCCACATCCTCATCATTGCTAGGTTGAGCATTATTATGAACATCATTGTCCATATTGTCACCAGGTTCATGTTCATCACCAGATTGTGTTTCTGCATCAGACGCAGAAATATCATTAGATTCTTCAGGTGTGATAGTATTTGGTGAACCGGCATGCAGGCTTCTATCATCCTTCTTCTTCTCCTTAGGATGACTGGGTGTATCAGCATTGATTCCTTGAGAATCTTGATCAATTCTCTTAGGGTGGCCTTCAGGATACAAAGGTTCCTGAGTCATTTTGCCTCCTCTAGTAATGACTCTGACAGAGTTGTCATTTAATTCATTGAGCAAGTCATTCTGAGCTTTAAGTACTTGTTCTACCTGAGTAGTAATCATAGAGGCATGTTTACACAGAAGCTTCAGATCATTGACATTTCTCTCTACACAAGCACTTAAATTGCTAAGCATACGAGTACTTTGTTCCAAATGTGTGCTAACATAATCATTGAAACTCTGTTGTTTGGCAACAAAGTTGTCAAATTCATCAAAGCATAGGCTAGCAGGTTTGTCAAAAGGAATATCACTCTCATCAAACCTACGCAGAGAATTCATTTCTACTACCTGTATCGGGTTATCGAGACCATGGATCTCTTTGATAGGTGGTAGATTTTTGACATCTTCAGATCTAATGCCTTTCTCTTGCATAGATTTCTTGGCTTCTTGCATATCTTCGGGACTAAGGAATAGAATACCTCTTTTCTTCGGAGTTGTCTTAGGAGGTGGTTCGGGAATAGTCCAAGCATTATTGTTGATCAAGATGCTATTCAGTAGGGTCTCAGCTTGTCCTACAGTTCGTTCCCTAAAAACACAATCGGCACAACTATCTAGGTGGTCTCTAGAGGCATCGGTAAGTCCGTTATAGAGGATATCAAGTATCTCGTTCTTCTTAAGAGGGTGATCAGGCAGAGCATTATGTAGCTGGATGAGCCTCCCCCAAGCTTGTGAAAGACTCTCTTCTTGGAGTTGAGCAAAGTTGTATATTTCCTGCAAGGTAGCTTGGTTCTTATGGGCAGGGAAATATTTCTCACAGAAGTAATAGACCATCTCATGGGGACTACTCACACATCCAGGAGCAAGAGAGGTGAACTAGGCTTTAGCATCATCCTTTAGAGAGAAAGGAAACAGCTTAAGGATATAGTAGTGGCGGATCTTCTCCTCATTAGTAAAAAGGGTGGCTATATCGTGTAGTTTGGCAAGATGGGCTATGACCGTCTCAGACTCATAACCGTGAAAAGGATCAGATTCGACTAGAGATATTATCTCAGGATCGACAGAGAATTCATACTCCTTATCGGTGATAAAGATAGGTGAAGTGGCAAACTTCGGGTCGTATTTCATCCTATCTTTCAGAGATTTTCCCTTCCACTTGAGAAGTAATTTCTCAGCATCATAGGCATCCTTACAAGCAAGAAAATCCTCATCTATCTCTCCCTCCATAACGTAACCCTCAGGTATATCATGCAATTCATATCTACGAGAGCTAGATCTAGCAGGAGCAAAAGCAGGTTCTATCTCAATAGTATCGGCAGTATCAGAAGCATCACGAGCATTGGCAGTAACTCTAGCAATATGAGCATCAAGGAACACCCCTAGTGGAACATCAGGCAAAGTAGTATCTCTAGCAGTATCAAGCATAGCATCATCAGGCAAAATAGCATCTCTAGCAGTATCAAGCATAACATCTCTAGCAGTATCAAGCATAGCATCTCTAGCAGTATCACCCATAGTATCAAGATTTCTAGCAGGAGGTGATGTCGCAAACTTACTCATAACTGAAGGTAAATCAAGTGCAGAGCTAGATGGCAATTCCTTACCTCCCCTCGTAGTTGAGGGCAAGACTTTGGTCTTCGGATCCTTGAGATTCTTCATAGTGATCAGCAGATATAAATCCCAAGTGACTCAGAGAATATAGCAATACCTCCCCGGCAACGGTGCCAGAAAAATGCTTGATGTCAAGTGTTCGTCCCCTTTGCAATGGCACCAGAAGAATGCTGCTAGCACTCTCCGGCAATCGAAACTAGAAGAATGTTGTTGACGGCCCACCAGCGCGTGGGATCGTAGCAGTTTTCGAGGGTAGAGTATTCGACCCAAATTTGTTGATCGCCAAAACAGGAGGTGAGAGAATACTCTCGAGTATTAGCAGCTGAATTTTTCAGATTCAACCACACCTGAAAGATTAGTAACAGCAAAGTAGCGAGTAATGACAGTGGCAAGGAATAGCAGTAGTGACAGCAGTAGCAAGTAGCAACAGTAGCAAGCGACAGTAGCAGCAGTAGTAGCAGCAGAGCAAGACAAGTAACAGTAGTAGCAACAGCAGGAGTAGAGCAAGACAAGTAACAGCAGCAGAGCAAGACAAGTAACAACAGTAGTAGGACAAACTCGTAGGCAATGGGTCGGTGATTTGTTTGGATGATATTCATCATGCAACAGTTATAACACGGAGAGATATGTGGCTAGCTCCCGTTTGTCAATGTGATGTAGGCATGCATTCTGTGTGTCGTCATACGTGCTTCGGGAAAAGAACTTGCATGACATCTACTGTCCATCCCTCCCGTGGCAGCGGGGTCCAAAAGGAAACTACGGGATATTAAGGTTCTCCTTTTAATAAAGAACCGGACCAACGCATTAGCACTTGGTGAACACATGAACTCCTCAAACTATGGTCATCACCGGGAGTGGTTCCGGTTATTGTCACTCCGGGGTTGCCGGATCATAACACATAGTAGGTAACTACAACTTGCAAGATCGGATCTAAAACACACATATATTGGTGACAACATAATAATTTCAGATCTGAAATCATGGCACTCGGGCCCTAGTGACAAGCATTAAGCATGGCAAAGTAGTAGCAACATCAATCTCAGAACATAGTGGATACTAGGGATCAATCCTCATCAAAACTAACTCGATTACATGATAGATCTCATCCTACTCATCACCGCCCAGCGAGCCTACGAATAGATTACTCACGAACGACGAAGAGCTTCATGGAATTGGAGAGGGAAGAAGGTTGATGATGACATGTGCGACGATTTCCCCTCTCCGGAGCCCAAGACGGACTCCAGATCTGCCCTCCAGATGAAGAACAGGTGGTGGCGGCGCCTCCGTATCGTAAACGCGACGAAAACTTCTCTTTTTTATTTTTTCTATGACAAAAGTGAACTTATAGACCTGAGGTTGGGGGCGGCAGAGCTGTGTGGGCCCCACAAGCCTGCCCACCGCTACTAGGGGGGTGGTGGCGGAGCCAGGGCTTGTGGCCCACCGGCCCACCCCCTCAGGTGGAACTTGGCGCAGATATTTTTCATATTTTCCAAAAATTCTCCCCGTAAATTTTCAGGACGTTTGGAGAACTTTGATTTCTGCACAAAAATAACACCAAGGCAATTCTGCTGAAAACAGTGTCAGTCCAGGTTAGTTCCATTCAAATCATGCAAATTAGAGTCCAAAACAAGGGCAAAAGAGTTTGGAAAAGTAGATACGATGGAGACGTGTCAATCCCGGCGCTGCATGGCCCAATCATTGAGGCTGCTCCTTTCGAGGCCATGAACGACGACATGCTACCACCTAGGCAGCCCCTTGGAGAGGTCTCGGACATGCGGATCGCCCACTTTCCTGGGATCGATGGCATGTCCGCCCAGGAATCTGTTGCCTACACTAAGCTCAAATGGTTCTGCTCCAGCCTTATGAAGAAGTTGGCCCCACCCCTTCTCAAGGAAGTCCAAGCTTCCAACCTTCGAGCGGAGGCAGAGCCTTTCACCCCACGCCGCTGCACCCACAGCAGCAAGAAGCTTTCGGAGCATAAGAGCAGCAGGGCCAGCCAGGCAGAGAATGTTCTCATGAGAGCGTTGGGGCTCGTACCGGATGACTTGGACGTGGATGACACGATTGTTATCGAGTCGCAGAACATATTCGACTCGCCTCTACGGGATCAACATGTTCGGGTCATTGCGGCACTCTTTGGGAAAGAGGTGCCGCCCATGGGTGTTTTGGAGAAGGGCTCGGCCTCGGCGGTGCGCGCCCATTGAGCTCTTGGAGGGTTATGGAGTCTTTTGCTTCTTTCTTTATGGATATAAATCCGCAAATCCTATGTTGGAATGTGCGCGGGCTGAACTGTCCTGCGAAGAGGGCGGCGGTTAGGTAGTTTGTGCACGCAGCTAAGGTCAACCTGGTGTGCCTACAGGAAACAAAACTTGATGTACTGGATCAATTTGTGGTTCTTCAATGTTTAGGTCCGTCCTTTGACGGCTTCGATTACTTACTGACGTGCGAGACTCGTGGCGGGATTATGCTTGCGTGGGATAGATCGGTGATGGATGTAGATGCCCTAGTGCACGACACCAACTCCCTTAGTGGCCTGGTCCATAATAAGGATGGCACTAACTGGTGGATTACTACGGTATATGGGCCGCAAGGAGATGAGCTTAAAACCGCGTTTCTTGAGGAACTCCGAGCCAGGAGGCTAGTCTGTCACGGGCCATGGATGGTCCTTGGCGACTTTAACATGATCCTCCGTGCTTCCGAGAAAAACAATGTCAATCTTAATAGGAGAATGATGCAGCGGTTCAGAGGTTTTGTAGATTCGCACGAGCTCATAGAGCTATACATGCACGGAAGGAATTTTACCTGGTCTAATTAGCGGGACTCGCCGACCATGACGAAGATCGACAGGGTACTAGTTTCTATCGATTGGGAACTTAGAGACCAACATCTCAGATCATGCGCCTCTACACCTTTCCATGAGTGCGCCTTTCTGCTCCAAGAAGCGTTTCTGACTTGAGCTTTATTGGACTAAGTTGGAAGGATTTGAGGAGGTCGTCAGGGAGGACTGGACTTGTGACGAGGGGATTGTGGACCCATTTAAGCTTTTAGATGCTCTCCTCAGGGACATGTAACACCCTGTGTTTAGCTTTCCTAACTAATTAACTTATTTCAAAAATTGTGAATGCTTGTGATGCTTGAAGTGACTATTGTTTGCGTGCTTGCTTGTATGCATGTGGTTAATTCCCAATATTTCTTGCTATTCTCCAGCTCACCTCCTTAGCCCATGTTCTCCTACCTAATGATCATGCCATGTGTTTAGGACGAGTATCTATTTTTACCAAATATTATTTTCACCAAAAAGCATTTCTTCGAATTAAACTTGCAAACCCTTGAGATGAGATTTGTACTACAAGTCCTCAAACTTGGGAATTTATTTTGCACCAATTATTTTATTTAAAACCTATTATCAAAATGTCTTCCAAAAACCACAATATTATTATTTTAAAAGTTATTTTATTATTTTATTTAAAAGCCTTTGTGTGAGGCTAGAAATGGTCTCTTATGAAGGAAAGTTATTTTTATTGCTTTCAAAATAATTGAGAAACTTTAGGGAAACTCAGTGAGCATATATATTCCATATATATGAGTTTCAACACATGGTCATGTTCAAAATATTGGGCAAACCCCTTCAAAACCTTTCCTGCCTATTCAAGCTTTTGGAATATTTCTATAAGAAATATTCTCAATAAATTCGAGTAAAATTCCAGCATGTCACCTATGATATGCTTGATGATCTTGCCAAGTTTCATCTCAATCCAAGTTGATTTGACTCCCCTAATTATTCTAAAACCCTATCTGTCCAGATCCAAATTTGAGCGACTCTACATTGACAAGTGTCTCCAATTGTGCTCAGATTTGGTGGACATGTTCCGATACTCCAATAATGCATCCACACCAAGTGGTGCATCAAGGAGAATAGAGGAACTTGTCCCAAGCCCCTCAAAACCCTCTGTGCTGATTTCTGACTTTGGGAAACTTTACATTATAAAGTTTATCCAATTGCCCCCAAACTTTTTGGGCATGCCTTAATGCTCAAATAATGCCCCCACACCAAATATTGGATTTGTGGGAATTGATTTGAATAGCTTTGTAAGCAGAAAGCCATTTCTGCCCATTTCATGGGTTTTCAAAGTCTACATTGGAAACCTTCTCCACCAAATCCCAAATTTGGTGTCCAAGCTTATTTTTATCTATCATTTGATCCTGTTAAGTTTCATATCCATTGAATTCCATCTGGTTGCTCTACCACTCATCAAACACCTTGTGTGCATTCAGTTTATTGGCTACTTTGGCCCTTTCCACTTTAACCCTTGAGCTCAACTTTCTAGCACAACTTCATATAGTTACATTCTACCTCCAGTAACATTTCCATGGCCACTAGTCAATTATTGGAGAGAGGCTCCATGTAACTATCCCTCATTTTACCCTTGGAATCACCATTTTTACCCCTCTTGCCCCACTTCTATTTAAGCCAAAGCCCCCACCTCTTGCGAGAGGGTTCCTAGCAACCCAAAGCCTTATTTCAAGACAAGAGATGGCATGCTCATGTGGAGAAAGTGAGCAGCACATCCTCAAGTTGAATTGTGGCTGAAATGTAGCTTTGTACAGCAAGTAATAGCTACCCTTCTTTGCTTGACCTAAAACTTTGTAGAAATGTAGTCCTTCCATGCCTAAGACTGGTAGACATGCTTTTTCCCCATTATCTCTCCTGTTAGTGCCCTCATTAGTAGCCCTAAGTTTGCTGCTGCAAACTTAACACCAGTCAAAACCTATTCAAACCAGCTCCGCTTGGGGCCAAACTTCACCAGTGCCTTGTGGCCTGCATGCATTGCATGTTTGACACCTTGGCCTGGCCAAAGGGTGGCCCAGAACACCAAGTGGGGTGGTGACCACCACCTTGGAGTGCAGAAATGGTGCTCTGCACTTTCTCTCCTTCCTCCAGTCCATTTCTAGCTGGTCCAAGATGTCTTAGTAGGTCTCAGAGCTTTCTTTTGACCGTTCAAACCGCTCCCCGTCATCAGCAAGCTTCCAAGCTTCCGCGGGCACGCATGGCATCCATGCACCAGGAAGATCCAAGAGCTCCCGAGCTCTCTCTTCTCTTCCCCCTCTCCATATGGCCTCCCCGAGCACCGAGAGCCTCGGATCCACAACCCTCTCTCACTAGGAATCTCCTGGACCTCCCCAATCCCCCTCTCGAAAACTCTCTTTCATTTTAACGGCCGTTGAATGCCGCCTCGGCCTCACCAAAATTCCAGCTCTCCTGAGCCCTTTCCCTTTGTTCGACAACCCTGTTGCGTTCCCCTCGTTTCCCCGAAGCTCCCCCTCATCCTAGATCCCTCTCTCCCCTCCCCTCGCGGCCTGCCCACGCTCGAAATCGCCGGCCACCGTCGCGGGAAGAAGCTCCTCTCCCTGGCGCTCCTCTGCGGGGGGGGGGGGGGGGGGGGGCTGACCCCTGGTCGGACGCGGGAAGTCCACCCGTGCGCACCGACGGCCAGGGCATCGCCAGGGCTGGTCAGAGCCTCCGAGAAGCACCGTCGGTGCGTCGGCCTTCCCTCCTCTGTCGGGGCACACGGGAGCGCGCGAGCAGGAAGAAGCGCCTGCCAGTGGGACCGGCGACCCCACTGGTCAGCCTCTTGGGCGTCGGCCGGGCCCATCAGCCGGGATAAGTGGAGGCGCGTTCGGCGCGTTGCGCCTCCCCCTTTCGTAAGCGTATTTCGGTTGGGCGCCTTCGGTGTGTCGCTTCGCTAGCGGCCCGAAGGCCTATCTAATGCCCTGGGCGCAATAGAACCCCGAGGCTGAGCTCCTTTTCTCATTTTCCTATTTTGATTAACTTCAAAAATCCATTCAAAAATCATTCTCACTCCAACTTGTTTGATTCAAACTCCTGTAGATTCCTAAATTTCAGGGCTATCCAAATATGTGATTTGCACATTCCGTGGTGTATTTATTAAAATACAATCTGGATATATTCAGCCTCACTTTGTGAAAATCCTATAGGATTCAAATCAACTCCAAATGGAGTGATTCTAAATTCCAGAGTCTTAAAATATCATGCCCTATTTTTGAAGCCTTGGTCAACATTTTTATGAGGCTTTATTCTGTTGTATTAAATAAATATCTTCCTATTGCTATTTATTCCATATTAGAAAATTCCTAGAATATTCATTTCAACTCCAATTCCAGTGAAACAACTTCCTAAGTATTTCTAAAATTGCTCTTTGTTAAATGAGTGCCTCCACTCATTTTTATCATAATATTTCATGTAGGCTTCATAAAGAATTCCCTACTCCTCCTTTCCTCCATTCAGAAATCCCTGATGATCCAACCTCTTATGGAAAGCTTCAAGTATTTTTCTTATCACTAGAGAGGCCCAACAAAAATATAACTTCTACTTATGTAGCACTTTTATTTCTGCCTACTGTGTGGCTTACCGTGGTTATTTCCGACGATAGTTGACTCATAGATGGAGTACCCGGAGTTGGAGCGGAAGACCTCGAAGACCCCGAGGGCTTATGCGAGCAAAGGCAAGCAGCCCTTTGACCATGACTGAGCATATGTTATATTACATGATAAGATAGCAAGTATTTCCGTTGCATATGATCATATGTGCCGGTAAATCATTGATGTGATATTACCGATGGATCCTCCGAAGCACATGCATAGAGCTTGATCCTACCACCTATAAGGTTCATGCTAATATCATGTTGACAAGTAATGCTAGAGTAAATAGCATGAGCATGTTGTTGGTATAAATCAAAGATTTATGAAAACCCCGTCGGGTGCCACTAATGCCCGAGGCTGATGATGAGTTAGGTGGCCACTTTTGGTGAAGTGGTGCACCAGGTATTTTGAGTGAGTATGGTTTCGAAAATGGGATTAGATTTATGATGTGTCGACCGTCCCAACCTTACATGTACGACCACGTTACCCCTTATGGGACGGGGCTATGTTGATTACTCTGGTGGGTGCTAGCAAAGAGCCACATTACTAGTGGCGGGAGTGATGTGTGGTCACTTTCGTGATGGGATCGTGCTAGGTAGGGCGACTATGCCATTTTATGTGTTCCGGGCACATCGTTGGTCTCCGCATGGTTGATACCGTCCAGAGTCGATGCTCGTAAGACGTACAACATGTGGGCTGGGTACCAATCGAGTGGACCTCTTTGTCTAGTATCGTCAGGGGAAAGGCATTGATCGAGTACTTACCTCGGGTATAATATATATATCGCGAGTCGTGGATGTCACGGAAGTTTCCCAGATCTCGTGGGTCCAACGTACTACCTCTGCAGAGTGTAAAACTATTCGAATAGCCGTGTCCACGGTCAAGGACAGTTGGGTAATCCTGCTTAAACTACGTCTAGACGTTTCCGCATAAACCAAGTGTGTGTGAGTGGTGATAAAAAGGAGTTATTATGGAAGTAATGATATGACCAAGTTCGGTGACTTGGCATATAGGGTGAACCCGAATGGTTCAGCCCTCGACAGATATATTGATATATGTAACCTTTTCTTCAAAAGTAGTTCTTAACATATGATGCATACCGGTGATCATGTTTATTTACCACCAAGAGGTATCCACCAAAGAAGCACGTTATTGTTATCCTTCACTTGCATTGTTTATATCATGGGCTGTTTGCGAGTACAACCAAAGTACTCATTGGCTTGCATAGTTATTTCATTGGCCAGTTATGAAAGAACATGATATGGTGAAGAGTAACTCGGTGACGTTCTTGCAAGCTAGGACGCTTCCCAGTCAGAATGCATGTAGGTTAAGGTTGATGGCATGGGATCACGCTTTCAACCAATAATTCCGCTATTGGTCCAGTTTGGTGTGTTGTCCTTCAAGGCCCTATATATGTAAGACTCGACCGCAATGGTCATTTATTGTATCAAACGGTATGTATGGATGTAAGACTCTTATTATTTAGTTTCTGTGTGTTCGGTGAGCATTGATCTCTGGGATCACTGAGCACGTTCATTCGGCGATCTCGACTCGTAAGTCGGGATCCCCACAGAGCTCGTATCAGAGCCATCCTTACTGTAGGAAGCCCTTAGTTAGCACGGACATTAATTAGGATAAAACTGCTTTCTAGACTTTTCAGAATTATTTACAAACCTGTATCTTTCTCACCTCTCCTAAAATTTTCAAAGGCAGCAAGGTTTTGCCTTAGCACTCCCACTCTTATTTTCTTGACATCCCTCGTGTGCATCTTCAAACTTGCAAATAGCCGCTAGCACCCTTATTCTTGACCATGGGATTACTTAAAATCCTCTTGAGCAACTTGGAAGGAGGCAATCATTCCAAGCAACCACCCGTGTGCTGAAGGAAAAAAGATGACAACTCTATGACCAGACGACACGAACCGAAGTACCCCCAAGAGGAACAGAGACATCGAGGCTTAAGAAGATGGCGACACCCTCGACACTGTTTCGGAGTGATGCCACCTACACCTATGATAATCTGGACGTAATATATGCAAGCCATGATCTGCATTGCTAAAAGATCGACCCTGTCAATGTTAAGGTTGTGTCGACCACTACCGGTGGATGAGAACCTCGCCATTTGGTCCACCTCACCTTAGTGAGCAGGAAAACGGTTCTCTTCATCCCCGCTCTAGGTGTCGATATCGCGATCAGTATGACTGACAGGTCGAAACTCTATCATGCCTTGCTGACATCATTGCATAAAGGTCGTCTACTTGAGACTCTCGAAGCCTCGGAAGACAAGAAGACAATGACAAGATTATCAGGACAAGGAAGACCCTGTCAATGACAGCCATGAAGAACCACCTTCGTCAGCAACTCCCAAGACAAGAAGACATCAAGAGCTCTTTACAACTCAACCGAGTTGCTTCGGCGAGAAACAACAAGAGGCGTGACAATGCCATGAGAAGGTCCAGAAGACTTAGCAGACTCCTCCCCGAAGCACGAAGCAAGCACGACTGTCGAGTCCAGGAACCCTAGGTTAGGATGAGTCGTAAATCCCATACGCGAAGTCAAGTCTGTGAAATGGTTCGGATGGTCCATGTTGTGTGTTGTTTGTTTTTGTTATTTGTGCTTTGATATAAGTCGCACTTTCGCTTAAGAAACAAGCATGCGGTTATATCCCTTGTCTTATCATGATATTCGCAATGATTTTGGCACTTGTTTGAGTTGACTTTCCAAATGCTTGTTTGATTGCAGTAAAACCCTTAGACACTCCCCTCTATGGTGCTCTCTCTCCTTCACCCCTCTCGACAACTGAAGACGGCAAGCAAGATGCACCAAGGATCCACTTCGAGGGACGACTCGCACTGAAGACACTGACTGTACTATGCTTAACCAGATGCAGCTCGTAGGAGTTGTGCTCTTCCCTCTAGATCGGAAAACCATTCTAGACGAGACTAACCTCCGCAGGCCTTTCCAGCTCAAATTTTCTGGTCAAGTGTCTAATACACGGATTTGCCAGAACACCCGTAGATCCTCGATGAACCCCGCTTAGCACCGAGTTCTTGATGGAACAAGTGATCACAGTGAACAAGTATCCTTCAATCTTAAGCTAGCACCATAACCCTGATGCCATAAGAGGACCGTTCTCTGATATAAGAGTATTAGGCTAAAGATTGTTGTGATGATGAGATGTTTCTTGAGGATATGGCCAGACTATCTTGGTGTACCGCAATACCCTTATAGGTAGGTGAACTTGGTGGAACAAGTTGATATAGTAGCATAACCTACATATTCCTGGAGTAAGATTGGATTTAGTAGGACGAATATGATCGCGGGAAATAATTCTTGGTGGTATAAATGACTTTAGCAAGTAATTGGCGTAATTTGATGATTTTACCATAATGACTTAAAGTATCGAGTAAGAGTTCTTATTGGACTTGAGTCTTGGATTTAAATAGGTAATCTTAATAAAGTATCGATGATGACAGAGACCACATGGTTCGGAGTAAATTGGATTTAGCCTGATAATGTCGATCGTGATACCATGTTTCTCGGTGGATAGTGAGTGCGTATACTTGGAGTTGTCAAATTGATTTACGAACCTATGTGGATTGGCCTTGGAGATTAGATGGCCATGATTATTGAAGTTGGTGGATATACTATGACGTAATCCTTGCAGTAATATGTGAGTTATGAGGACTCTAAGTGATCCTGTAAAACCCCATCAATATTGGATTTGTAGGAGTGATAGGTCCAATAATGATTGATCGGATTGATGGATCACTTGATCAGATTTGTAGAAAGGAAACAAGATATTGGATTGGTATAATATGTGTTCCCTTAATATAGACGTGTAGTACCCTATCCATAGAATGATCTAGGTGGACATTTGGATTTGTAGCATTCTAGTCCAAGCTTAGCAGCTTGTATGCTTCCCTGAGGTTCTTGCATAGGAATGCATGTGCATCGTAGCTACACCATACTTGTAGTGTTTGGGGATAGCTCTTCCCTCCAACCGGGGTTGACTAGCATGAGTAGTATGGAGTTGACTTATGTGAGATGCTATCTTTGATAAATAGAGTGATTCCATCCAGAGCAATAGGTCACATTATTGGCATCTAAGGAATGTGCTTAGAGATAAGATGATAACTCTTCGCCCACATCCTAAGTTCCTTGAGACCCTAAAGCTTCACCCATCGTGTCTATGACGAATATGGGCATGAAGAACTAGGTTGTGTTGGACCACAAACCCCTCGGCCAGCACCACCCATAGCAAGTCCCCATTCTCCTCACCTGTCTCATAAGCACTGTGCTTATGTCATGCTTGGGGAAATAGTTTTTCACCTTCACGGATGACATGCTTCTTCACCCAATAAGAGGGAGAACACCTTAGCCCTGTTTGGACGAGCCCCAGGAAACACTGATCGCTATGCCTCTCGAGGGTACAGTGTTATCTCGAGAAGGTGGGCTACTCGAAGCAACCTCAAGATGGAAAAAGTCTATCCTACCCAAGACAAGACGAAGAACCGCCATGGTTGGGAAACCACGACAATGAAGAAGAATTAGAAGACGTCAACCGACTATATCAACAATGTGAAGAAGCCTCGACGAATCAAGACAATGAAGCCTTTGGACAAGCGAGAGAATCAGATGGCTTCTTCTCCGTCCAAATCAAGGATGAGATTCTCAACTGGATTATGATGGAAGCCTGCCAAACGTGATTCACGGGCTTGCCGAACCGCAGACCTTGGGAGTGGACGACTAGTCTATACTCTTGGGTAGCCAGCTCATCTAGAACCCCTCGCAAACCCTCCGAGATGGCAGGACCTGTTCTGGACTCTGAGTCTCCAAGCTTAGACTCATGGGTGAGACCCAACCAGGACCCTTTCACGAGAAGCCTTCGAAGACCACTGCAACACCCTCAAGGAAGAAGATCACCTACGACCATAGCTTGTCTGCCTTAAGGGAGTCAAGGACTTCCCCAACAGCAGAGAGCCACGCGAAGGCCTTGACCCTTATGTTCTAACACGAGACATCTAGATGTCACTAACCGGCATGCAAAGCCCCGGGACCAGAACCCGGACGCACTATCTTGCCACGTATTCCGACCTTGGAATACACTTGCAAGCCAAAACCTTGCATGGACTTAGTTCACCAAGCCCTGACCCTCGGTCAAGCCTAAATTATTACCAGAAACCGCTCAGTCACGCAAGGACGTGCGACGCATTCGAAGTTCTATCATCAAGCAGCTCAAGACCCACAATAGCAACATGGGGACATGAAGACTACCTCCTACTCAAGATTTTGTATCTCTCCAACCCCTAGCCTAGAAATCTCGGGAACGAGATTTTCTTAAGGGGGTAAGGTCTGTAACAGCTTGTGTTTAGCTTTCCTAACTAATTAACTTATTTCAAAAATTAGGACCAATTAATTTTTTTTGTGAATGCTTGTGATGCTTGAAGTGACTATTGTTTGCATGCTTGCTTGTATGCATGTGGTTGCTTCCCAATAATTCTTGCTATTCTCCAACTCACCTCCTTAGCCCATGTTCTCCTGCCTAATGATCATGCCATGTGTTTAGGACCAGTATCTATTTTTACCAAATATTATTTTCACCAAAAAGCATTTCTTTGAATTAAACTTTCAAACCCGTGAGATGAGATTTGTACTACAAGTCCTCAAATTTGGGATTTTTTTGCACCAATTATTTTATTTAAAACCTATTATCAAAATGTCTTCCAAAAACCACAATATTATTATTTTAAAAGTTATTTTATTACTTTATTTAAATGCCTTTCTGTGAGGCCAGAAATAGTCTCTTATGAAGGAAAGATATTTTTATTGCTTTCAAAATAATTGAGAAAGTTTAGGGAAACACAGTGAGCATATATATTCCATATATATGAGTTTCAACACATGGTCATGTTCAAAATATTGGGCAAACCCCTTCAAAACCTTTCCTGCCTATTTCAAGATTTTGGAATATTTCTATAAGAAATATTCTCAATAAATTTCAGTAAAATTGCAGCATGTCACCTATGATATGCTTGATGATCTTGCCAAGTTTCATCTCAATCCAAGTTGATTTGACTCCCCTAATTATTCTAAAATCCTATCTGTCCAGATCCAAATTTGAGCAACTCTACATTGGCAAGTGTCTCCAATTGTGCTCAAATTTGGTGGACATGTTCTATACTCCAATAATGCATCCACACCAAGTGGTGCATCAAGGAGAATAGAGGAACTTGTCCCAAGCCCCTCAAAACCCTCTCTATTGATTTCTGACTTTTGGAAACTTTACATTATAAAGTTTATCCAATTGCCTCCAAACTTTTTGGGCATGCCTTAATGCTCAAATAATGCCCCCACACCAAATATTGGATTTGTGGGAATTGATTTGAATAGCTTTGTAAGCAGAAAGCCATTTCTGCCCATTTCATGGGTTTTCCAAGTCTACATTGGAAACGTTCTCCACCAAATCTCAATTTTGGTGTCCAAGCTTATTTTTATCTATCATTTGATCATGTTAAGTTTCATATCCATTGAAGTCCATCTGGTTGTTCTGCCACTCATCAAACACCTTGTATGCATTCAATTTATTGGCTACTTTGGCCCTTTCCACTTTAACCCTTAAGATCAACTTTCTACCACAACTTCGTATAGTTACATTCTACCTCCAGTAACATTTCCATGGCCACTGGTCAATTATTGGAGAGAGGCTCCATGTAACTATTCCTCATTTTACCCTTGCAATCACCATTTTTACCCCTCTTGCCCCACTTCTGTTTAAGCCAAAGCCCCCACCTCTTGCTAGTGGGTTCCTAGCAACCCAAAGCCTTGTTTCAAGCCAAGAGATGGCATGACCATGTGGAGAAAGTGAGGAGCACATCCTCAAGTTGAATTGTGGCTGAAATGTAGCTTTGTACAACAAGTACTAGCTACCCTTCTTTGCTTGAGCTGAATCTTTGTAGAAATGTAGTCCTTCCATGCATAAGACTACTAAACATGCTTTTCCCCCATTATCTCTCGTGTTAGTGCCCTCATTAGTAGCCCTAAGTTTGCTGCTGCAAACTTAACACCAGTCAAAACCTATTCAAACCAGCTCCACTTGGGGGCCAAACTTCACCAGTGCCTTGTGGCCTGCATGCATTGCATGTTTGACACCTTGGCCTAGCCAAAGGTGGCCCAGGACACCAAATGGGGTGGTGACCATCACCCTGGAGTGCAGAAATGGTGCTCTGCACTTTGTCTCCTTCCTCCAGTCCATTTCTAGCTGGTCCAAGATGTCTCAGTAGGTCTCAGAGCTTTCTTTTGACCGTTCAAACCGCTCCCCGTCATCAGCAAGCTTCCAAGCTTCCGCGGGCACGCATGGCATCCATGCACCAGGAAGCTCCAAGAGCTCCCGAGCTCTCTCTTCTCTTCCCCCTCTCCATATGGCCTCCCCGAGCACCCAGAGCCTCGGATCCACTCCCCTCTCTCGCTAGGAATCTCCTGGACCTCCCCAATCCCCTTCTCGAGCTCTCTTTCATTTCAATGGCTGTTGAATGCCGCCTCGGCCTCACCAAAATTCCAGCTCTCCTGAGCCCTTTCCTGCTGTTCAGCAACCCTGTGGCGTTCCCCTCGTTTCCCCGAAGCTCCCCCTCATCCTAGCTCCCTCTCTCCCCTCCCCTCGCGGCCTGCCCACGTTCGCCATCACCGGCCACCGTCGTCGCCAGAAGCTCCTCTCCCGGGCGATCCTCTGCGCGAGGGGGGGCTGACCCCTAGTTGGACGCGGGAAGTCCACCCGCGCGCACCGGCTGCCGGGGAGCTGCCAGGGCTGGTCAGAGCCTCCGGGAAGCACCGCCGGCGCGTCGGCCTTCCCTCCTCTGTCGGGGCATGCGGGAGCGCGTGAGGAGGAAGAAGCGCCTGCCTGCTAGTGGGACCTGCGACCCCACTGGTCAGCCTCTTTGGCGTCGGTCGGGCCCATCAGCCAGGATAAGTGGAGGCGCGTTCGACGCGTTGCGCCTCCCCCTTTCATAAGCATATTTTTGGATGGGCGCCTTTGGCGTGTCCCTTCGCTGGCGGCCCGAGCTGCTGGTCCAGCCCGAAGGCCTATCTAACGCCCTGGGCGCAATATAACCCCGAGGCTGAGCTCCTTTTTCTCATTTTCCTATTTTGATTAACTTCTAAAATCCATTCAAAAATCATTCTAACTCCAAATTGTTTGATTCAAACTCCTGCAAATTCCTACAATTTAGGGCTATCCAAATATGTGCTTTGCACATTTTTCGAGAGCAACTTTCTGTGGTGTATTTATTAAAATACAATGTGGATATATTCAGCCTCACTTTGTGAAAATCCTATAGGGTTCAAATCAACTCCAAATGGAGTGATTCCAAATTCAAGAGTCTCAAAATACCATGTCGTATTTTTGAAGGCTTGGTCAACATTTTTATTAGGCTTTACTCTGTTGTATTAAATAAATAGCTTCATATTGCTATTTATTCCATATTAGAAAATTCCTAGAATATTCATTTCAACTCCAAATCCACTGAAACAACTTCCTAAATATTTCTAAAATTGCTCTCTGTTAAATGAGTGCCTCCACTCATTTTTATCATAATATTTTCTTTGGGCTTCATAAAGAATTCCCTACTCCTCCTTTCCTCCATTCAGAAATCCCTGATGATCCAACCTCCTATGGCAAGCTTCAGGATTTTTTCTTATGACCAGAGAGGTCCAAGGAAAATATAACTTCTATTTATGTAGCCCTTTTATTTCTGCCTGTTGTCTTGCTTACCGTGGTTGTTTCCGACGATAGTTGACGGGTAGACGGAGTACCCGGAGTTGGAGCGGAAGACCTCGAAGACCCCGAGGGCTTATGTGAGCAAAGGCAAGCAGCCCTTTGACCATGACTGAGCATATGTTATATTACATGATAAGATAGCAAGTATTTCCGTTGCATATGATCATAAGTGCCGGTAAATCATTGATGTGATATTACCGATGGCTCCTCCGGAGCACATGCATAGAGCATGATCCTACCACCTATAAGGGTCTTGCTAGTATCATTTTGAAAAGTAATGCTAGAGTAAATAGCATGAGCATGTTGTTGGTATAAATCAAAGATTTATGAAAACCCCATCGGGTGCAACTAATGCCCGAGGATGATGATGAGTTAGGTGGCCACTTTTGGTGAAGTGGTGCACGAGGTATTTTGAGTGAGTTTGGTTTCGGAAATGGAATTAGATTTATGATGTGTCGACCGTCCCAACCTTACATGTACGACCACGTTACCCCTTATGGGATGGGGCTATGTTGATTACTCTGGTCGGTGCTGGCAAAGAGCCACATTACTAGTGGTGGGAGTGATGTGTGGTCACTCTCGTGATGGGGTCGTGCCAGGTAGGGCGACTATGCCATTTTTATTTGTTCCAGGCACATCGTTGGTCCCTGCATGATTGATATTGTCCAGAGTCGGTGCTCGTAAGACGTACAACATGTAGGCTGGGTACCAATCGAGTGGACCTCTTTGTCTAGTATCGTCAGGGGAAAGGCATTGATCGGGTACTTACCTCGGGTGTATTATATATACCGTGAGTCGTGGATGACATGGAAGTTTCCCAGATCTCGTGGGTCCAGCGTACTACCTCTGCAGATTGTAAAACTATTCGAATAGCCGTGTCCACGGTCAAGGACAGTTGGGTAATCCTGCTTAAACTACGTCCAGTCGTTTCCGCATAAACCAAGTGTGTGTGAGTGGTGATAAAAAGGAGTTATTATGGAAGTAATGATATGACCAAGTTCGGTGACTTGGCATATAGGGTGAACCCGAATGTTTCAGCCCTCGACAGATATATTGATATCTGTAACCTGTTCTTCAAAAGTAGTTCTTAACTTATGATGCATACCGGTGATCATGTTTATTTACCAGCAAGAGGTATCGACCAAAGAAGCATGTTATTGTTATCCTTCACTTGCATTGTTCATATCATGGGGTGTTTGCGAGTACAATCAAAAGTACTCATTGGCTTGCCACTGGTTATTTCATTGACCAGGTATGAAAGAACAGGATATGGTGAAGAGTAACTCGGTGACGTTCTTGTGAGCTAGGACGCTTCCCAGTCAGAATGCCTGTAGGTTAAGGCTGATGGTATGGGTTCACGCTTTCAACCAATAATTCCGCTATTGGTCCAGTTTGGTGTGTTGGCCTTCAAGGCCCTATATATGTAAGACTCGACCGCAATGGTCATTTATTGTATCAAACGGTATGTATGGATGTAAGACTCTTATTATTCAGTTTCTGTGTGTTCGGTGAGCATTGATCTCTGGGATCACTAAGCACGTTCATTCGGCGATCTCGACTCGTAAGTCGGGGTTCCCATAGAACACTGCTATGGCCCTCCAGGCCTGGGGCCAGCGCAAGACAGGGAACATAAAAATTCAGATGGCGGTAGCCAATTGGGTGATCGCTAGGCTGGATAGAGTTCAGGAAGCTAGGTGCTCTCCCCAGGTGAGCTATGGCTCAGACGCACCCTCAAACATGCGCTGCTAGGGCCTGCGTCGCTGGAGCGTGCTATCGAAAGACAGAGATCGAGGATCTGATGGATCAAGGAGGGGGATGCGTTCCAAGCTGTGGCAAACGGACGGAGATCGAAGAATTTCATCGCTCATATTAGGCACAATGGTGTTATTTGCAATTACCAGGATCGGAAGGAGGAGATCTTTTCCGAAGCTTATGAAGGGCTGCTGGGGCATGCCCAAGCGAGGGAGGCCGGTCTGAACCTTGAGTTTATTGGGATTCAAGTTGCTGATCTTCAAGAGCTCGAGCAGATGTTCACAGAGGAAGAAGTTTGGAACACCATTAAAGAGTTGCCCGCGGATCGCGCGCCGGGACCGAACGTATTTATTGGGGCCTTCTACCACTGTGCTTGGCCAATCATCAAGCAGGATATCATGGCCGTGTTGCTCAAGCTGTTCGTTGGGGATAGCAGAGGATTTAGCAAGCTCAATCGCGCCCACATCGTCCTCATCCCGAAGAAACCGGATGCTCAAGAGGTTGGAGACTTCCGTCCAATCAGTCTGCCCCATAGCGTGGCCAAATTGTTCGCCAAAATGCTTGCGATCAGAGCCGGGAGGAGGATGAAGGATATTCTAGCGGCCAACCAGTCTGCCTTCATCCTTGGCAGGAGTTTGCACGATAACTTCTTGCTCGTGCGCCAAGTAGCAAGGAAAATCCATGCCCGTCGTGATCCAGGAGTGTTCCTCAAATTGGATATTTCGCGCGTCTTTGATTCCCTGGCGTGGCCGTTCCTCTTCGACGTTCTTCGCGCAAAAGGATTCGGTAGCAAGTGGGTTGGTTGGGTGGCTGCGCTACTTAACTCGGCGAGCACCAAGGTCATTGTCAATGGAGTCCCGGGGAGGAGTTTTGCGCATGTCAAGGGTTTAAGGCAGGGTGATCCCATCTCGCCCCTGCTATTCGTGATCGCGATGGACGTGCTAACTAGCATCATCAAAAAAGCTGAATTGGATGGCATTATCAATGTGTGCACTGGAGTTACGGCTTTGCAGCGCGTGTCAATTTATGTCGACGACGTATCCTTGTTCATCAGACCTTCGGCGGAGGACATGAGTTTCGTTCGGAATGCCCTCCACATCTTCGGCGAGGCGTCCGGCCTCAAGGTCAATTACACCAAATCTTCTGCCATTCTCATCAAAGGGGACGAACAGGATCAGCAGAGGGTGGCGGACGTGCTACAATGTCAGGCGGGTGAGTTCCCATGCAAGTATCTTGGCCTACAGCTGGCGATCCAGCAACTCACCAGGGCGCAATGGCAACCCCTTCTGGACCAAGCCAAATGCTTCGTGCCTGCGTGGCAGAGAGGGCTAATCCAGCGGGTCGTCAGGCTAGTGTTAGTGAAGTCTGTTGCGGCACGAGGCCCGTACACCACTTAATTGTTCTCGAAGCGCCTATTTGGGTCTTAGAAGGGATTAATAGTTGGATGAGACCATTCTTCTAGAAATTAAAAAGAAAAGGTTAGTGGAGGGCACTGTCAAGTCGTATGGAACTCCATCAGTCGGCCGACGGAGTTCGGTGGCCTGGGCATGAAGCATCTGCAGCTAGAAGCTTTGGCGCTGCGAGTCTGTTGGTAATGGCTCCGTAGAACTGACCCAGGCAGACCGTGGCAAGGCATTCCCATGTATGATGACCAGTTGGCGAGGCAGGTGTTCGACAGCCTAGTGATGATCAAGGTGGGCGAAGGGAGTTGTGTACTGTTCTGGAGGGATAGATGGATTTATGGTTTATCGATCTTTGACATCGCACCGCTGATTTATAGCGGCGTGGATACTCGTACGCGCAATCGGAGGACGGTTCACGAGGCGCTGGATAATAACAGATGGCTCCAGGACATCCACGGCAACATTTCCTTCACGGCTCAACTCCAACTTATGCATCTTGGGCACACGATTGGATCTGTGCAGAGGGATGCGCAGATGTCGGACATTTTCTCGTGGCCTTGTGACAACTCAGGAGTTTACACGGCGAGATCTACCTATCAAAGGTTGTCCGCTGGGTTAGAGAGGGTCCCCTTTGCGAAGTGCGTATGAAGGAGTTGGGCACCCCTCACGTGCAAAATCTGTGCTTGGTTGGCCGTGCAACTACGGGTATGGACCTCGAACCGCCGCGCCAGACATGGATTGCAAGAACACCAGACATGGATTGCAAGAACACCCATCGCCTTGCTTCATATGCCTACATGACCAGGATAACGTCGAGCACATTCTGATTCAATGCGTATATGCAAGAGAGGTTTGGTACTTGGGGTTCCAAAAGCTCAACATTCAGATCAAGACGCCGGAGCCTCACGACACATTTATGGATTGGTGGCTTCGGGCAAGGAGCCAGTTCAGGCGTGCCGAGCGGCGTGGTTTTGATACTGTGGTAATTATCACAGCATGAGCCTTGTGGAAGCAGAGAAACGTCCGAATGTTTAACATGCCGTTGCAATTCAAGAACCCTACGCAATTGTTGTGCCAAATCGTGAAGGAGGTGCAGGATCTTAGGATTGCAGGGATAGGAGTAGGAGGTCTACAACGATTTGTGAGAGAGTAGTCTCAGTTCTGATCGGTTGGAGTCGGCTGGCTTGAATGTTCGCATTCTACGCTAGCTTTTTGTAATTAAACTTTATGCCTTCTATAAAAATATGGTACGTCTTTGATGTACTCTCGAAAAAAAACTATATATATATATATTTTGCATCGAGAAAAGAAAAACTATAATTAAAGTGGCAACTTCTTATGCCCGGCTGCTTTACCCGGCCTTATAAGAGCATCTCTAATGGAACGTGTAAATTTGGACGTGTATATCTTCATATACACGTCCATATACACCTTGGTAAATTTTACACGTCCCAGATTTTCAGTGGAACGTGTATACAGGACGTGGAAATCAGGACGTGTATATTTGAACGGCTATATTTTCAAACGGCTATATTTCCAACGGCTATATTTTCAAACGGCTATATTTCCAACGGCCATATTTCTGATCTATATAAACCACCCCTATCACCTTTCTTCCAGCACACTTCTACCTGTGACTTCTCTTCTCACCTAGATTTCTCTATCGTCTCTCACGCAACACAATGAACACATCCACTTGGGACATGAGTTCTTCGTCATCTTCATCTGACGACGATGAACTCATACTTGCAGCATTCGCCGAGCGCGAGGAGGAAGAGAGGAAGAACGCTCGACGCCATGGCGGTTCCAAGCATGGACGTCAATCAATCGATCGAGGAAGAGATGCCGGATTTCTTCTTCTCTGGAACGACTACTTCAAAGAAGTTCCTCGCTTTCCCGAACATTTGTTTCGACGAAGGTTCGTAATTAGTACACTTCTCTGCTTTGGTTCTTTTTTCATTTCCCTGTCTGATTGACTTTTTATGCATAGATTTAGGATGTCGCGTACTTTGTTCAACCGCATAGCTGATGGTATACTTGAGCATGACTATGATGGTTATTTTACGCAAAAAAGAAGTGCTTCTGGAGCTCTTGGGTTACATCCTCTACAAAAGATGACCGCGGCAATGCGGATCCTCACATATGGAATAGCAGCTGATGGTGTTGATGAGTACATTCGGTCCGCTGAGGCTACTAATTTAGAGTCTTGCAAGAAATTTGTAATCAAAGTTTGTGAAGTTTTTGGGGAAGAGTACCTGAGATCTCCAAATGAAGAAGACATCGCTAGGTTACTTGCAATAGGGGAGGAAAGAGGATTTCCCGGTATGTTAGGGAGCATAGATTGCATGCACTGGGGGTGGAAAAATTGCCCCAAAAAATGGCATGGCATGTTTAGAGGCCATGTGAACGAGCCCACTATGATCTTGGAAGCAGTTGCTTCACAAGATCTTTGGATTTGGCATGCTTATTTTGGTTTACCAGGGTCTCTGAATGATATAAATGTTCTTCAACGTTCTCCTGTTTTTACAAAGCTAGCCGAAGGCCACACTCCTCCAGTGAATTATAGCATCAATGGCCGTCAGTACACAATGGGGTATTATCTTGCAGATGGTATCTATCCACGGTGGGCAACATTTGTGAAGAGCATACCATCTCCAACTAGCAGAAAGCATAAAACTTTTGCCAAGAAGCAAGAGGGGGCTAGGAAAGATGTGGAACGAGCCTTTGGAGTTCTGCAATCCCGTTTTGCCATTGTTCGTGGACCTGCTAAAGGATGGAAACGTAAAGAAATCAGTGATGTAATGAAAGCTTGTGTCATAATGCACAATATGATAGTAGAAGAGGAGCGACAAACTGGTCGACAAAGATGCACTTTTGACGCAATGGGAGAAAGAGTCACAGTCTCTCGTACTCATGCAGAAGAACTGAGCTCGTTTATTCAGATGACTCAACGGATTAGAAATTTCAATGAACATGATCAGCTTAAACTTGATCTAATTGACCATGTGTGGCAAAAGTTTGGAAACGAGTGATGTCCTAGTTATAAGTTTGTAATCCATGTCTTTGTAATACAGCTATCAATAAAGTTGAGTGATGTAATCCATGTCTTCAACTAGCAGAAAGCAGTAAATTGTTCTTACAACAACTAGTAGAAAGCAGTAAATTGTTCTTACAACAACTAGTAGAAAGCAGTAAATTACTCTAGGCCGCGAGCAAGGATCTCCTTCTGCTTAGCTTGGTAGAACTGCTTTTGCGCATCAGTCATACCACTAGTGTCCATGAGCATGACCCTCTCATCTAATTCAAACTGTCTTCGTGCATCCTCCCTCTCGTTTCGTGCATCCTCCTTCTTTTTTAGTGCAATCTCCTCTTTTCGCAATTCAAGTTGCTGCGCGTAGCGAGCATTTCTTGCCGCCTCTTTGATCTCATCCTTCTCTTGTTTTGCTGCCCACACAGTTTCTAATGAAAACTTGCAAGCAATGTCATCAGCCTTACCTCTCTTGTCCTTCTTCACACCATCAGGTCTAGTCTCATGTTCAAGAGCATCAGTGCGTATCGAGGTAGCATCAGTACGTACCGAGGATGCATCAGCCGGATCATTGGTAGCTGTGCCCGGACTTGCATCAATGGTCTTCTTTTGTTTCTTCACAGAAGTTTCAAGTTCTCTTGTCTGTCACTTTGGATACTTCGAAAACTCTATGTAGCAATGCATCAATGTGAAAGGCTTCTTTTTTTTAGGATCCATTTCCTTGAACAAAATGTGTGCATCGTTTGTCTGCACATATAAATATATGGTTAAAATATGCACAACACATATAAAATATAGCACAACACATATAGAATATTGCATACCTTTTCTTCTATAGTCCTTCCACTTTCTTGCCTATTTAAAATCTGCTGAAGGCAACCACAAAATTTAGAGGTCTCTCTGTTAATGAAAGTGTAACGGCAATTGATTGCATTATCATTTCGTTCCGGCCATGATGATTCCTTCTGTCTATTGTAGTACTCTGAAATTCTAGCCCAATAAGTATCTCGGTTTTGATCTGTCCCAACAATATCTAAACTTGTATTTGCCCATGCTGCTATGAGAACCTTGTCCTCATCACTAGACCAATTTTTTCCTTTGTGGGATTTTCCTTTCTCTGTTATTGCAGAACGATGCTGAGTTGATGGAGTTGGCTGCTCTCCAATTGGACTCTTTGGTTGCGTTTGTGTGCAACCAAAATCAATGATGTCTAAGAAGGCTTCGTCATCATCCATCTACAAGCAAATTTAGACCATGATCTGAATCAAATTTAATTAACAATAACTAACAAATATTTTAGTCCAAAAAGAATCGCGCTGAATTTAACTAACAATAACTAACAAATATCTGCATTCTTTGGTTGAATCAAATTGAAGCAGCAGCAGCAGCAAGTTCAGCAGCAGCAGCAGCAAGTTAGCAAGTTCAGCAGCAGGTTCAGCACTTCAGCAGCAGCAGCAGCCGCAGCGCCCCATCCAGCCCGCCTCCACCCCCGCCCCCATGCCAGCCCGCCTCCACCGCCGCCCCCATGCCAGCCCGCCTCCACCCCCGCCCCCATGCCAGCCCGCCTCCACCGCCGCCCCCATCCCGGCCGCCGCCCCCATGCCAGCCCGCCTCCACCGCCGCCCCCAGCCCGCCTCCGCCCCTGCCCCCATCCCGGCGGCGCCGGCCGCCGCCCCCATCCCGCCCGCCGCCGGCCGCGGCCCCCATCCCGCCCGCCGCCGGCCGCGGCCCCCATCCCGCCCGCCGCCGGCCGCTCCTCCCGAGCTCGGCCCCTCGTCCCCGCCCTCACGCTCGTGCGCTCGCCAGGAGAAGAAATTACCTTGCCGGCCGGAGAAGAACGCGACGACGGCGATCTGGGCGAGGTAGCGCCGCGGGACGAAGCAGCCGAGCGCACGAGCGTGGGTTGGTCGTGGATGTTTGGACGCCTCGTACCGTCGTGGCTTCGTCGTGCATATTTCCACGCCCGTTTACACGAGTCGCTGGGACTCTTTGGACTGTAAAAAACGACTCAAATCTTATATATTTACAATACATGTCCATATAGAGGATTCACTAGAGATGCTCTAACGATGCTCTACGTTGCGTTCGTACGGAACGGGACGTCAACATAAGGCCGTGTACAACGCCGGGTGCTTACCCAGGTGCCATAGAAATAAACCTGGTTTTTTATTCATATTGGAGTGCACCGGTGCTTAGAACTGGAGGCAGAAACAAACATTGCGTTCGTACGGAACGGGACGTCAACATAAGGCCCTGTACAACGCCGGGTGCTTACCCAGGTGCCATAGAAATAAACCTGATTTTTTTATTCATATTGGAGTGCACCGGTGCTTAGAACTGGAGGCAGAAACAAATGTTTGCTTCCTGTGCCAGCCAGTGCTTTACATCTGAGTAATCGAAGCACCTGTGCTGCTGTGCATAGCACCTCTGCGTTGCAAGACGACGTGCAACGGTGCACTTTTTTTCTCAAGCATATGTGGGTAAGCACCCACCATTGTACAAGGCCTGAGAGGAGTAGGTTACTGTTGGATGTTTAAATTAGGTAAACCCTTGCACCCGGCGCGGGCTGAATCGTTCGGTGGGCCGCCTCGCTCGCAGGTGCATGCAACATTTTTTCGTTAAATTTGTTGCAATCACGTGTTATTTTGATACAAACGTTTTTAATGCAGCTTTTTTCGTTTAAATTTGTTGCAACCAGCGTTCATATTTGCTACATGCGTTTTTTATTTATTACATTTGTTCAGTAAAAAAACTGCATATACGTTTGGTTGCAACTCGTGTTTGTTGATTTTTTGTTACAACCGGCGTTTTAACTTTTGCTACAACCGTGTTATTTTTTGCTACAACCGGCATCATTTTTTACTGCAACCGTTCACTAAAAAAGTTACATACATGTCACGTAGATATTTGGTATAACCGACGTTTGATTTTTGCTACCATGCATCATCTTCTTCTTTTTTTGCTACGATTACGTAGATATTTTTTTGCTGTAATTATTTTTTATTACAACTGTTGATGAAAATTGCTGCATAGCGTCAAAATTTGTTGTATCAAAAAAAAGATATTACATGAAGATCTAACGACGCGGGCCTGACTACAACCGGGAGATCGGACGGCCGGGCCGAATCTTTCGGCCCACGCGCCGGACAGAGCATGGCCCTTTAATTTACTCTGTATATTTACTCCAACAAGACAGGATCGCAGGAGCGGAGATGATTTGCTTCCTAAGAGTGTTGAAGCGGAGTAACATCTCTCGGCAGTTCCCAAAGCAAATCTCATGATTACATACTGTGCTTGTGGCCGGATGGCCCCCACCTTCTTGGAACTACGCACACCCCGAGCTGCACTGCACTGCAGCGTGCCGGATTCAATGCAGAGAAGATCAAATCTTCTTTGGTGCAGGAAAGATCAAAAGAGTCCTTCCAATCCAATCCAACGCAGTGAAGTGCTACTGCGAATTTCGGCCTCTGACGCAAATACTTCAAGCAAAGGTCAGAGTAACCGCGGTCGTTTTGAAACTTAATTGCGTGTGAGCGACCATGCGCAATGTGGTTGTTATTTTGCCGTTCTACCGTCGACCTGTTCAATAATACTCTACTTTTTGGTCAAGCGCGCAGATGTTTGCGTTTGATCCTCCCTTCAGTTTGATCTGATCGTGCGACAGATCATACCAGGACGCCTGGACTATTGACGAAAGGTGAAGGCGACGTGACACTATCCATTTTGTTCATCGTCGTTTTGTTTGGGTCCGTATGAACAGAAAAGTCTGTCCAACGCGTCGATTTAAACGGACGCTTCCGCTTTTCGTCCGTGTACGGATCCATTTTCAGCCCAATTTTAAGCCTGATTTGGGTCGGCGCTGACACAAAACAGACGTGGACGATGGGCGCGTACTCCTTCACCTCACCAGCTAGCCGTTGGCACATTGGTCTGCTTCACCCCTATCGACAGCTAGCCCTCGCCTCGCCCTCACCCCGTCGTCGTCGTCGTCACCCAGTTTCGGTGCCTGGCCACCAGCGCGTGCTCCCGTACCTCCCCAAACGTCTACATCTACCCAGCCGCCGGCCGCATTGCCGCCGGGCCACCGCAGCTTCCCCGACCCCAATCCGACGTCGTCGGTCAGCTTCGTCGTCTACGCCCGCAAGTTGTTCAACAGTTTGCCTCAAGGTACAAATGGACCGCGCCAACGAGTTCTTTTTTCATAATGTTCTGTGCGACTCCGATGATTCCTCATCCGATGATGAGGAGATGCTACTTGCCGTGTTGGTCCATGACCACCTTAATAGGCAACCGCCGTTGTACTGGGGCTCGATTCCGGGACATGTTCCTACGTTGAATCGCAACCGAAAGAACGGTGATTTCCTTCTATGGAAGGACTACTTTGACACAACCAATCCGATGTTCAAACATCAGAAATTCCGACGGCGTTTTCATATGGCTAGGCATGTTTTCAACCAGATTCCAGAGGGGGTGGTCGGATACGATGACTGCTTCGAGTGCAAAGAGGATGTCATTAAAAAGATTGGCTTCTCATCTTAACGGAAATGCACTACATCTATCCGGATGCTTCTTACGGAGTACCCGGTGATCTTATCGATGAGTACGTCCGTACGAGTGTGTCTACATGCCTAGAGTTATTGTACAGATTTCGCAAGGTTGTGGTTGCAGTGTTCGGCCCTAAGTATTGAGAGGGTCGACTGTTGCACACACAGCCCGCTTGTTGGTGATCAATGCTAACCCGAAGGATGCTTGGCAGCACAGACTGCATGCAATGGGAGTGGAAAACTATCATTTGGCTTGGCAAGGCGAGTACAAGGGCCATGTCAAGGCTTGCAGTGTCATACTTGCGGCTGTGGCCTCTCAAGATCTCTGGATCTGACATTCTTTCTTTGTCATGGCCAGATCACATAATGATATCAATGTGATTCAACGTTCGTCGGTGTTTGCAAGGCTTGCCAAAGGCGACAGCCTGCCGGTCAATGTTAACATCAACGATCACAACTACAACAAATGATATTACCTAGCTGATGAAATCTATCCACACTGGACCACTATTGTGAAAATAATCTCCAACCCTGTCGAAGAGAAGAGGAAAAGGTTTTCCCAAGAGCAAGAGATTGCTAGGAACGATATCGAGCGTGCCTTTGGTGTTCTGCAATCTCGATGGGGCATAGTTCGGTATCCTGCTAGAACTTGGAGCATTAAGAAGTTGTGGGAAGTGATGACTGTTTGTGTGATCATGCACAATATGATCGTAGAGGATGAGCGCTCGGAACGTCTCCACGATCAAGGGTTTGAATTTCAGGGTGACAACTGGTGCCTCAGCATGGCGGAGGAGCGGCACCGTTTGCACAGTTCATCCAATTTCATCATGAAATGCGTGATTGAAAAACTCATATTCAGTTGCTAGATGATTTGTTTGAGCATATGTGAGATCATGTTGGCAACTAATAGATGTATATTTTTAAGACAAATTATTTTTATCGGGATTGTAAAACTTTACTATATTTTATTTCGATTGTGGAACTATGCTATTTCATTTGCTTTTGAAACATATACAAAATGTTTGTATTTGTTAAAAACCGGCGGCTAGCTGGTCACACCCACAAATATGGGTCGGCGGATGGGGCGCACTGTCGACCAAAATCCTAAAGCGGGCGGACACACAGCGGGAGGACGACCCAAATAGACAAAAAGCGAACAAAATCGCCGTTCGTTTGGGTCGGCCGGTAGGAGTTGCTCTCAGAGCATCTAGAACTGCACCTTTCAAATCCAACGCCTCAAACGCTCGCGGATGTGTCCGGGCGTGTCTACGCACACTGACCGGACGTGCCTCATTTGTTGCCTTCCATATCCTTGTCCTTCATACCCGTGTCCTTCGTATCCGGACCCTCAAAATCATTCAACCTATGCAATACTAGGTAAAAGTAGATCAACATGTTGTTTATCGAATTGGCCGAACAAAAGGAGCATAGTTTATCGGAGTTCATCGACAAATCCTAACTATGAACTAGCTAAACATAAGTAAAATATAAACGGAGACGGGGACGGTCACCACTTCCTCGCCGACCTTCTGCCTCTTCCGGTCACCGACGCGGTTGTAGGAGTCGGCGGCTGGTGGGCAATCGACCGAGTCGTCGAACGAGGAGCCGTGGTCATGATTGCTGTCGTCGGAGAGGATGACGAGCCCTTTCAGCCGCCGGAGCTCCCTGTCCTACTCCCGCTTGAGCTTGGCGAGCCGAGCTGCCTCCACCACCTCGCGCTCGGACTACTCAATGGCAATCCGCAGCGCCTTTGCGTTCTTCCGCCGGAGCCGCCGCGCGTCCGTCTTCGCGGTCGTAAGCGACCAACGGTAGACCCATTCAAGGAGCCGCACGTCCTCGTCGTGCTCCGCCTCCATCCTAAGGCGGTGGCGCACGGATTGCTCCGCCTCCGACCTTTTCCTTTACTGTTGCCGCTCGCGACGGGCGACGCGCGCCTCTGATTCCGGTATGCGTGTCCGGGCCGGTGCGGCGGGCATAAGCACTCACCGCTAACCACGTGGTTGAGCAACAACTGGTGGTGCCACGGGACGACACAGGGAGGCGCGGATTGCGCAGGCCGTCTACCGGAGCTATGCACGGACCAGGAGGGGCCAATGCTAGCGTCCGAGCTGCGCTGGAGGGGAAGCGACAAGGTTGTCGATCCAGAGCTGTTCCCGCTCTCTACCTTGGACTGCTCCAAGGCGATGCGGAGGGCAAGCTCATGCTCCGAACATAGGTCGTCGTCAAAGCGATTGTCGGAGCTCGACATTTCGTCGGATTCAATTGGATTTGGGAAACGTTTCTGGCCGGTGCGCCGGCCGAACCGTTCGACCGGCCGCACGCGACCCGCGCGCTGAGCGCTGACTCGGCATGCATAATTTTTCCGTCTAAAATGTTGCAACCAACGTCATATTTGCTACAAGCGTTTTTATTTGCTACACTTGTCTAGTAAAAAAGCTCCATATACGTTTGGTTGCAACTCCAGTTCGTCGGATTTTTCGTTAAAATCGATGTTTTTTACTTTTGCTACAACCGTGTTAATTTTTGCTACAACCGTTCACTAAAAAAGTTGCATACACGTTCACGTAGATATTTGTTACAACCGGCGTTTGACTTTTGCTAGCACGCATCATCAACTTCTTTTTTTGCTACGATCACGTAGATATTTTTTTGCTACAAATTTTGTTTTTTGTTGCATCTGTGGAAAAAATTGCTGCATCGCGTCGAATTTTTGCTGTATCGGGAAAAAATGTTGCATGAAGATCCAACGGTGCGGACGCGCGGGGGTTGATGGATCGTACGGCCCACGCGCGGCCGGTCGAACGCGCTGGCGCACAGCACTGCCCATTGGATTTGGTGTGGGCAGAGGAGAGGACAGAGCGATAGAGGAGAGTGAGTGAGCTAGGGTTTTTCGGAGCGATGAGCCGGATGTGATTTTTATCGGACAACCGTGGGGTAGTGGGTGGACCGAGCGTGTCACGCAGGTGTGTCTGAATTTCTTCATATCCGCTTCATATTTAGACTGGATATAAGAGGTGTCGGTCAGCCCTAACATTTAAGATCCGTTTAGGACGTTCGTGGGGATCACTTTTTAATAATCCAGTACAGGCTGACCGGACATAAGAGGTCGGTTATAGATGCTCTAGTGCTCAATTAACTGAAACCAGATTCGTGCCTCGTTGGTCCTCCAGATTCGTGCGGCTCGCCTCTGGTGGACACATCCGGCACCTCCACGTCACCTGTGCACGGTCGTTGGTCGTCACGGTAGGAAATTCAAGAGAACACATGGTGAAGAACTTGCACGACTTGTCCAGACGCGACACGTGTACTGAGGGTTGACGTTCACAGGCCTCCCCCACCACGACGTTTGTGTGTGTGAATGGGACGAACTCGCGGCGTCCTCCGCTCCCCGCCCCTAGCGGCGTTTGGTCGGGGTCGTCACCCATGCCCGAAACGAACCAGCTATATTTGCTCCTGTTTTTCTTTCAAGAGAACAACTGGGCGGTGGTGCAAACTGAGGAAGAATCTCTCGCATTCGTACGACCGTGTCTTCGCCGTGTATATATTGGGAAGAAAGAAACAAGTGAGGTTGGAAATTTCAGGGAGAGCACGCTACTTTATCGCCGGACACAACGCCGCAGAAAGAAAGAAAGAAATTTATAGTAAGCCACACGTAGATCGCGTCGGCACAGTACAATCTCCGGCGACAGTGATGTGCACAAGTCGTCAGGAATCTGCACGTACCTACGTAACTGCTGCCCTGGCTATCCTCTACAGGGAACGTTGTGTTCCGTCAACACGCTGCACCCGAGGGCATGTCGCGCGCCATGACGTGGAGAGAGAAGGGGAGGTTCACTGTTCACCTGATGTCAGCAAGCTGTGGGGGTCTCATTTTCACTGTTTTTTTTTCTTTCTAAAAGTTAGCAGGAGAGCTGCTAAGATTCTATTGCAGTAGGGATGCCATGGGCAACAATGAGAGTACAGGGATAGGTGAAGATAGAGAAGAGAAGGAAAAAAAAAGAGAAAAGAGAGACAACGATCACCCCGAAACTCCGCTCTCAAAACGGCAAGACGTGGGGTGTGATCAAACAGCTAACCAGATGGAGCTTTGCTCCACCAGTGAACCACTACAACCATTACTCAGCCAGGATCAAAGGTGATTGGGCACCCTACTAACTTCCAAATGGATGCGTCATCTCTGAGCATCGCCATCACGGTCGCCACCGACCTATCCTTCTTCTCGAAAATCCTCCCGTTCCGTTCTCTCCATATAGTCCAACAAGTGAGCATTGCCGCTGACTTCATGAATTTCCTTTCACGCTTCAGCGTCCTACCGGACAGTTCCTCGAACCAGACCAACAACGATGCATTGTCCTTCCAGACCTCTGGCCGAAAAGGGAGAAAGGTCGTCCAGGATGACACTAGCTCCCAAAGATTTCTTGACCACGGACATTCCCTGAACAAATGACTGATGGTCTCCATGTTCCTTCTGCACAAGGGGTAAAAATAGTCGTTCTCCCACCCTCTCAGCATTAGCACATCCGCAGTAAGCACTCTGTTGAGCATTGCCGTTCAGACGAAAAATTTACACTTGCGAGGTGCGCGTACTCGCCAGATAAGATCAACATATGGCGTGTCCACCTGCGCCGAGAAAAGCAAATTATATGCCGATCTCGCCGAGTATTTCCCATCCGGTGAGAGCTTCCAGATGATCGTGCGGGGTGAATTGGACACAAGTCTGCTAGATTTTATTTCACAACCTGATCCTTTTTAATAAAGGGGTCACGGACATAGAAACGCCATATCATACAATGTTTTTTTTCCTTAATAGATAAGTGGCAAATGGTCACAGATTATTACAAGTGCCACATCCAATAACGCCTACACGGTGAGAGAGAAGAGGAGCTGCAACATAAATCGCAAAATCATAGGTAAATTTAGAGCGACTTTAGATGCAGGGGGCTTTGAGAAATAAAGTGCAAAACCGCCGTTTCATCCGGAGTAACGAGCAACGAATTCCGACACTAGTAAGTATTGACAAGTTCTTCTGCATCATCGCATGGAAGGATTTGTTCCCAACATACCTTCTCCACGCTGCCTCAACCTCTTGCTCGAACCACTCCCCCCTCTTTCTCGCCGCGGCGGCTGCACCATAGCGTCCGACGATATTTAAATTCGAAGCGTTCTCGGCCCGTTATCCGCACTTCCAGAAAACTGTTGGCAACGCCTACCAGGTGCGCTTTTGCAAGGCTAAACACCAAGATGGGTCGGGTCGCTAGAGACCTTAGGATTTGGAGCAACTCTCTATTCGGTGGTGCAAAACTTCAACTCCACTTGGCCATTGAAGTAGTTCTACGCTTAGACATCGCCCATGAAAGTCGAGCCCTCTCCGATGTAGAATTCCATCTTCGAAAATTGTTGAACCTACGTATCCTAGGCCTCGCGGCTGTCAATCGCGCCCGGAAGCGACATGCCTCTAGGATCACCTGGCTGCGGGCGGGGGACGCGCCAACCACCTTCTTTCAAGCCAAAAAAAAACTCTAGATGACACAAGGCCTTCATTCACAGTTTGCATGGGACAAAGGGCATAGTTTCATCACAGGAAGACAAGGAGAAGGTGATCCATAAACATTTCTCCTCTCTGCTGGCACTTCTATGAGCCGAAGCGCCACTTCCATTGGAGCGCATTAGATTTACCTCGCCTTCATGGTGGTGGGCTAGATAACCCTTTCACCGAGGAGGAAATTTGGCGTGCGATAAAGGCCTACCCGGTGGAACGCTCTCCAGGACCGGATGGTTATCCCAGCTCCTTCTTCCGAGCGTGTTGGCCAATCATCAAGAACGACGTCATGGACGTGTTCGAGCAGTTCTACAACTTAGCCGGTAGGAATTTTGGGGTCCTATACTCCGCCACCATAGCCTTGCTGCCCAAGAAAGATGGGGTGACATCAATTAGCGACTACAGGTCGATCAGCCGCATCTACTCAATAGCCAAACCGATATCCAAAGTTCTCTCCATGAGACTAGTAGATGTCACACACAGAGTGATCTCTCCGGCACAATCGGCATTCCTGCGGACAAAGTGTATTCATGATAGCTTCATGTACATCCAAAATACAGTGAAGGCCCTCCATAGTCAGAAAACACCTACCGTGTTGCTTAAGCCAGGCGTCGCCAAGGCTTTTGACAACGTGTCCTGGGAGTATATCCTAGAGCTATTGCATTAATTAGGTTTTAGTGCACGCTGGCGAGACTGGATAACACTTCTTCTGTCCACATCATCATCGTCCTTCCTACTCAACCGTGTCCATGGACAAAGGGTGCGTCACCGACGCGGCCTACGACAGGGTGACCCCCTGTCGCCTTTCCTTTACATCTTGGCGATCGACCAGCTTCACCACCTGCTAGACGGTGCAGCCAGGCTGAACATCATAGCTCCACTTCCAGGAAGGGAGATGAAGATTTGCATTAGCCTATACGCCGACGATGTTGTAATCTTCGCTAACCCCTTCAAGCATGAAATTGATGCTTTAATGCACATTCTCGATGACTTGGGTGCATCTACAGGCCTGCACATTAACCCGTCAAAATCCACGACGCTTCCCATTAGATGCGACAACCTGAACCTCGGGGGAGTGTTAGAAAGCTTTGGAGGCAGTCTCGGCCACTTTCCAATGTCTTACTTGGGGCTGCCTCTCACGCTTGCTAGGATAAGATTAGCTAATCTACAATTCATCAACGATATGATCAAGGCTAGGCTTGCTGGCTGGAAAGGGAAGCTATTGCCCACTGCTAGCAGGATATGTTGGGGAACGTCGCATGGGAAACAAAAAATTTCCTACGCGCACGAAGACCTATCATGGTGATGTCCATCTACGAGAGGGGATTTCCGATCTACGTACCCTTGTAGATCGCACAGCAGAAGCGTTAGTGAACACGGTTGATGTAGTGGAACGTCCTCATGTCCCTCGATCCGCCCCGCGAACCGTCCCACGAACCATCCCGCGATCCGTCTCACGATCTAGTGCCGAACGGACGGCACCTCCGCGTTCAGCACACGTACAGCTCGACGATGATCTCGGCCTTCTTGATCCAGCAAGAGAGACGGAGAGGTAGATGAGTTCTCCGGCAGCGTGATGGCGCTCCGAAGGTTGGTGATGATCTCGTCTCAGCAGGTCTCCGCCCGAGCTCCGCAGAAACGCGATCTAGAGGTAAAACCGTGGAGATATGTGGTCAGGCTGCCGTGGCAAAGTTGTCTCAAATCAGCCCTAAAACCTCCGTATATATAGGGGGAAGAGGGGGAGCCTTGCCTTGGGGCTCAAGAGGCCCCAAGGGGGTCGGCCGAGCCAAGGGGAGGAGTCCTCCCCTTCCAAACCGAATCCAACTAGGTTTGGAAGGAGGAGTCCTTCCCCTTTTTCCCACCTCCTCTTTTTTTTTCTTTTCTCTTTGATTTTCTTCCTATGGCGCATAGGACCTTCTTGGGCTGTCCCACCAACCCACCAAGGGCTGGTGCGCCACCCCCAAGGCCTATGGGCTTCCCCGGGGTGGGTTGCCCCCCCGGGTGAACATCCGGAACCCATTCGTCATTCCCGGTACATTCCCGGTAACTCCGAAAACCTTCCGGTAATCAAATGAGGTCATCCTATATATCAATCTTCGTTTCCGGACCATTCCGGAAACCCTCGTGACGTCCGTGATCTCATCCGGGACTCCGAACAACATTCGGTAACCAACCATATAACTCAAATACACATAAAACAACGTCGAACCTTAAGTGTGCAGACCCTGCGGGTTCGAGAACTATGTAGACATGACCCGAGAGACTCCTCGGTCAATATCCAATAGCGGGACCTGGATGCCCATATTGGATCCTACATATTCTACGAAGATCTTATCGTTTGAACCTCAGTGCCAAGGATTCATATAATCCCGTATGTCATTCCCTTTGTCCTTCGGTATGTTACTTGCCCGAGATTCGATCGTGAGTATCCGCATACCTATTTCAATATCATTTACCGGCAAGTCTCTTTACTCGTTCTGTAATACAAGATTCCGCAACTTACACTAAGTCACATTGCTTGCAAGGCCTGTGTGTGATGTTGTATTACCGAGTGGGCCCCGAGATACCTCTCCGTCACACGGAGTGACAAATCCCAGTCTCGATCCATACTAACTCAACTAACACCTTCGGAGATACCTGTAGAGCATCTTTATAGTCACCCAGTTACGTTGCGACGTTTGATACACACAAAGCATTCCTCCGGTGTCAGTGAGTTATATGATCTCATGGTCATAGGAACAAATACTTGACACGCAGAAAATAGTAGCAACAAAATGACACGATCAACATGCTACGTCTATTAGTTTGGGTCTAGTCCATCACATGATTCTCCTAATGATGTGATCCAGTTATCAAGTAACAACACTTGCCTATGGCCAGGAAACCTTGGCCATCTTTGATCAACGAGCTAGTCAACCAGAGGCTTACTAGGGACAGTGTTTTGTCTATGTATCCACACAAGTATTGTGTTTCCAATCAATACAATTATAGCATGGATAATAAACGATTATCATGAACAAAGAAATATAATAATAACTAATTTATTATTGCCTCTAGGGCATATTTCCAACAGTCTCCCACTTGCACTAGAGTCAATAATCTAGTTCACATCACCATGTGATTCCAACGAATCCAACACCCATATAGTTATGGGGTCTGATCACGTCTTGCTCATGAGAGAGGTTTTAGTCAACGGTTCTGAAATTTTCAGATCCATGTGTTCTTTACAAATCTTTATGTCGTCTTATAGATGCTACTACTATGTGCTATTCGGAAATACTCCAAATATCTACTCTACTATACAAATCCGTTTCACTACTCATAGTTATTCGGATTAGTGTCAAAGCTTGCATCGACGTAACCCTTTACGACGAACTCTTTAACCACCTCCATAATCGAGAAAAATTCCTGAGTCTATTTAGTTACTAAGGATAACTTTGACCGCTGATCAGTGGTTCAATCCTGGATCACTGTGTGTACCTCTTAATAGACTTGCTGCAAGGCACACATCAGGTGCGGTACTCAGCATGGCATACTTTAGAGTCTACGGCTAAGGCATAGAAGACGACCTTCGTCTATTCTCTTTATTCTGCCGTGGTCGGGTTTTGAGTCTTACTCAAACTCACACCTTACAACGCAACCAAGAACTCCTTCTTTGCTGATCTATTTTGAACTCCTTCAAAACTTGTCAAGGCATGCATCTTGTTGAAACTTCCATTAAGCGCTTTCGATCTATCTCCATAGATCTTTGATGCTCAACGTTCAAGTAGCTCAATCCAGGTATTCTTTTGAAAACTCCTTTCAAACAACCTTGTATGCTTTACAGAAATTCTACATTACTTCTGATCCACAATATGTCAACCACATATACTTATCAGAAATTCTATAGTGCTCCCACTCACTTCTTTGGAAATACAAGTTTCTCATAAACCTTGTACAAACCCAAAATCCTTGATCATCTCATCAAAGTGTATATTCCAACTCCGAGATGCTTGCACCAGTCCATTTAAGGATCGCTGGAGCTTGCATACTTGCTAGTATCTTTAGGATCGACAAAACCTCATGGTTGTATCTCATACAATGTTTGCTCAAGGAAACCGTCGAGGAAACAATGTTTTGACATCCTACATGCAATATTTCATAAATAATGCAGCAATTACTAACATAATTCTAGCAGACTTTTAGCATCGCTACGAGTGAGAAAGTCTCATCATAGTCAACTGTTTGATCTTGTCGGAAACATCTTTGCGACAAGTCGAGCTTTTCTTAATAGTGACTTATCACTATCATCGTCTGTCTTCCTTTTAAAGATCCATCTTTACTCAATAGTCCTATGACCATCAAGTAGTTCTTCCAAAGTCTACACTTTGTTTTCATACATGGATCATCTCTCGGATTTCATGGCCTCGAGCCATTTGTCGGAATCCGGGCCCACCATTGCTTTCTTCATAACTCGTAGGTTCACTGTTGCTCAACATGACCTCCAAGACAGGGTTACCGTACCACTCTGTAGTAGTACGCGACCTTGTCAACCTACGAGGCTTGTAGTAACTTGATCCGATGCTCGATGATCACCATCATCAGCTTTCACTTCAATTGGTGTAGGCGCCACAGGAACAACTTCCTGCGCCCTGCTACACACTGGTCGAAGTGATGGTTCAATAACCTCATCAAGTTCTACCACCCTCCTACTCAATTCTTTCGAGAGAAACCTTTCCTCGAGAAAGGATCCGTTTCTAGAAACAAACACTTTGCTTTCGGATCTGAGATAGGAGATGTACCCAACTATTTTGGATATCCTATGAAGATGCATTTATCCGCTTTGGGTTCGAGCTTATCAGACTGAAACTTTTTCACATAAGTGTCGAAACCCCAAACTTTCAAGAAACGACAGTTTAGATTTCTCTAAACCTCAGTCTGTACTGTGTCATCTCAACGGAAATACGTGGTGCCCTATTTAAAGTGAATGCGGTTGTCTCTAATGCTTAACCCATAAACGATAGTGGTAATTCGATAAGAGACATCATATCATGCACCATACCAAATAGTGTGTGACTATGACGTTCAGACACATCATCACACTATGATGTTCTAGGTGGCATGAACCGCGAAACAATTTCCACATTGTCTTAACTGCGTACCAAAACTCGTAACTCAGATATTCATTTCTATGATCATATCGTAGACAGTTTATCCTCTTGTTACGACGAACTTCAGTCCGAAACAGAATTGAACTTTTCAATATTTCAGACTTGTGATTCATTAAGCAAATACTCTAGTATCTACTCAAATCGTCATTGAAGTAAGAACATAATGATATCCACTGCGTGCCTCAGCACCCATTGGACTGCATCCATCAAAATGTATCACTTCCAACAAGTTACTATCTTATTTCATCTCAATGAAAACAAGGCCTTGCTCATGTGGTATGATTTGCATGTCACTAGTGATTCAAAATCAAGTGAGTATAAAGATCCATCAGCATGGAGCCTCTTCATGCAATTTATACCAACATGACTCAAGCGGCAGTGCCACAAGTAAGTGGTACTATCATCATTACCTCGTATCTTTTGGCACCAATATCATGAACATGTGTAACACTACGATCGAGATTCAATAAACCATTGTAGGGGACTATTCAAGAAAATAGAGTAACCATTATTCTCTTTAAATGAATAATCGTATTGCAATATACACGATCCAATCATGTTCATGCTTAACGCAAGCACCAAATAACAATTATTTAGGTTTAACACCAATCCCGATGGTAGAGGGAGCGTGCGACGTTTGATCATATCAACCTTGGAAACACATCCAACACATATCGTCACCTCGCCTTTAGCTAGTCTCCGTTTATGCCGTAGCTTTCATTTCGTGTTACTAACCACTTAGCAACCGAACCGGTATCCAATACCCTCATGCTACTAGGAGTACTAGTAAAGTACACATCAACATCATGTATATCAAATATACTTCTTTCGACTTTTGCCAGCCTTCTTATCTACCAAGTATCTAGAGTTGTTCCGCCTCAGTGACTGTTCCCCTCATTACAGAAGCACTTAGTCTCGGGTTTGGGTTTAATCTTGGGTCTCTTCATTAGTGCAGCAACTGTTTTGCCGTTTCACGAAGTATCCCTTCTAGCCCTTGCCTTTCATGAAACTTAGTGGTTTTACAAACCATCAACTATTGATGCTCCTTCTTGATTTCTACTTTCGCAGTGTCAAACATCGCGAATCGCTCAAGGATCATTGTATCTATCCTTGATATGTTATAGTTCATCACGAAGCTCTCACAGCTTCGTGGCAGTGACTTTGGAGAACCATCACTATCTCATCTGGAAGATTAACTCCCACTTGATTCAAGAGATTGTCGTACTCACACAATCTGAGCACACGCTCAACGATTGAGCTTTTCTCCTTTACTTTGTGGACAAAGAATCTTGTCAGAGGTCTCGTACCTCTTAACAAGGGCACAAGCATGAAGTCACAATTTCATCTCTTTAGAACATCACTTATGTTCCACGATGTTTCAAAACGTCTTCGGTGCCTTGCTTCTAAGCCATTACGTATTTTGCACTGAACTATCATGTAGTCATCAGAAACGTGTATGTCGGATGTTCACAACATCCACAGACGACGCTCGAGGTGCAGCACACCGAGTGGTGCATTAAGGACATAAGCCTTCTGCGCAGCAACGAGGACAATCCTCTTCAAAGTTTGCTACTATCAACTTTCAACTAAATTTTCTCTAGGAACATATAAAAACAGTAGAGCTATAGCGCAAGCTACATCGTAATTCGCAAAGACCATTAGACTATGTTCATGACAATTAGTTCAATTAATCATATTACTTAAGAACTCCCACTCAAAAAGTACATATCTCTAGTCATTTGAGTGGTACATGATCCAAATCCACTATCTCAAGTCCGATCATCACGTGAGTCGAGAATAGTTTCAGTGGTAAGCATCTCTATGCTAATCATATCAACTATACGATTCATGCTCGACCTTTAGGTATCATGTGTTCCGAGGCCATGTCTGCACATGCTAGGCTCGTCAAGCTTAACCCGAGTGTTCCGCGTGTGCAACTGTTTTGCACCCGTTGTATGTGAACGTTGAGTCTATCACACCCGATCATCACGTGGTGTCTCGAAACGAAGAACTGTCGCAACGGTGCATAGTCGGGGAGAACACAATTTCGTCTTGAAATTTTAGTGAGAGATCACCTCATAATGCTACCGTCGTTCTAAGCAAGATAAGGTGCAAAAAGGATTAACATCACATGCAATTCATAAGTGACATGATATGACCATCATCACGTGCTTCTTGATCTCCATCACCAAAGCACCGGCACGATCTTCTTGTCACGGCGCCACACCATGATCTCCATCAGCGTGTCGCCATCGGGGTTGTCGTGCTACTCATGCTATTACGACTAAAGCTACATCCTAGCAAAATAGTAAACGCATCTGCAAGCACAAACGTTAGTTTAAAGACAACCCTATGGCTCCTGCCGGTTGCCGTACCATCGACGTGCAAGTCGATATTAACTATTACAATATGATCATCTCATACATCCAATATATCACATCACATCGTTGACCATATCACATCACAAGCATACCCTGCAAAAACAAGTTAGATGTCCTCTAATTTTGTTGTTGCATGTTTTACGTGGTGACCATGGGTATCTAGTAGGATCGCATCTTACTTACGCAAACACCACAACGGAGATATATGAATTGCTATTTAACCTTATACAAGGACCTCCTCGGTCAAATCCGATTCAACTAAAGTTGGAGAAACTGACACTTGCCACTCATCTTTGAGCAACGGGGTTACTCCTAGCGATGAAACCAGTCTCTCGTAAGCGTACGAGTAATGTCGGTCCAAGCCGCTTCAATCCAACAATACCGCGGAATCAAGAAAAGACTAAGGGGGGCAACAAAACGCACATCACCGCCCACAAAAACTTTTGTGTTCTACTCGAGAAGACATCTACGCATGAACCTAGCTCATGATGCCACTGTTGGGGAATGTCGCATGAGAAACAAAAATTTTCCTACGCGCACGAAGACCTATCATGGTGATGTCCATCTACGAGAGGGGATTTCTGATCTACGTACCCTTGTAGATCGCACAGCAGAAGCGTTAGTGAACGCGGTTGATGTAGTGGAACGTCCTCACGTCCCTCGATCCGCCCCGCGAACCGTCCCACGAACCATCCCACGATCCGTCTCACGATCTAGTGCCGAACGGACGGCACCTCCGCGTTCAGCACACGTACAACTCGATGATGGTCTCGGCCTTCTTTATCCAGCAAGAGAGACGGAGAGGTAGATGAGTTCTCCGGCAGCGTGACGTCTCTCCGGAGGTTGGTGATGATCTCGTCTCAGCAGGGCTCCGCCCGAGCTCCGCAGAAACGCGATCTAGAGGTAAAACCGTGGAGATATGTGGCCGGGCTGCCGTGGCAAAGTTGTCTCAAATCAGCCCTAAAACCTCCATATATATAGGGGGAAGAGGGGGAGCCTTGCCTTGGGGCTCAAGAGGCCCCAAGGGGGTCGGCCGAGCCAAGGGGAGGAGTCCTCCCCTTCCAAACCGAATCCAACTAGGTTTGGAAGGAGGAGTCCTTCCCCTTTTTCCTCCCTCCTCTTTTTTTTTCTTTTCTCTTTGATTTTCTTCCTATGGCGCATAGGACATTCTTGGTCTGTCCCACCAGCCCACTAAGGGCTGGTGCGCCACCCCCAAGGCCTATGGGCTTCCCTGGGGTAGGTTGCCCCCCCGGTGAACACCCGGAACCCATTCGTCATTCCCGGTAACTCCGAAAACCTTCAGGTAATCAAATGAGGTCATCCTATATATCAATCTTCGTTTCTGGACCATTCCGGAAACCCTCGTGATGTCCGTGATCTCATCCGGGACTCCGAACAACATTCGGTAACCAACCATATAACTCAAATACACATAAAACAACGTCGAACCTTAAGTGTGCAGACCGTGCGGGTTCGAGAACTATGTAGACATGACCCGAGAGACTCCTCGGTCAATATCCAATAGCGGGACCTGGATGCCCATATTGGATCCTACATATTCTACGAAGATCTTATCGTTTGAACCTCAGTGCCAAGGATTCATATAATCCCATATGTCATTCCCTTTGTCCTTCGGTATGTTACTTGCCCGAGATTCGATCGTCACTATCCGCATACCTATTTCAATCTCGTTTACCGGCAAGTCTCTTTACTCGTTCCGTAATACAATATCCCGCAACTTACACTAAGTCACATTGCTTGCAAGGCTTGTGTGTGATGTTGTATTACCGAGTGGGCTCCGAGATACCCGTCACACGGAGTGACAAATCCCAGTCTCGATCCATACTAACTCAACTAACACCTTCGGAGATACCTGTAGAGCATCTTTATAGTCACCCAGTTACGTTGCGACGTTTGATACACACAAAGCATTCCTCCGGTGTCAGTGAGTTATATGATCTCATGGTCATAGGAACAAATACTTGACACGCAGAAAACAGTAGCAACAAAATGACACGATGAACATGCTACGTCTATTAGTTTGGGTCTAGTCCATCACATGATTCTCCTAATGATGTGATCCCGTTATCAAGTAACAACACTTGCCTATGGCCAGGAAACCTTGGCCATCTTTGATCAACGAGCTAGTCAACTAGAGGCTTACTAGGGACAGTGTTTTGTCTATGTATCCACACAAGTATTGTGTTTCCAATCAATACAATTATAGCATGGATAATAAACGATTATCATGAACAAAGAAATATAATAATAACTAATTTATTATTGCCTCTAGGGCATATTTCCAACAGGATAATACTAGTTAAATGCACCCTTAGCACCATGCCTACCTTTGCACTGTTTGTGCTCCAAGTGCCAAACAAGCTCCTCAATGAAATTGACAAAAGTAGACACAGATTCTCTGGAAACACGAGGAGGAGATCACCGGAGGTAGCTGCAAAGTGAACTAGCCGACAATATGCTCACCAACATCAAAATGAGGGCTTGGAATCTTAGACCTCGAACATTCCAGCCGCGCCCTTAGACTTTGCAGGCTTTGGATTGCCTTGTCAGACCCGGGTCGCCCCTGGGTTGGCACACCTCCACCATGCAGCAGCGTAGACATGTCACCCTTCGCTTCCGCAACATCGGTCATAATCGGTGACGGTGCCTCCACCCAGTTTTGGAACTTCTCATGGTGTCGGTATCCCATGTTGGCGACCGCCTTTCCACTCCTATACAAACACTCAGAGCGTAAAAATAGGTCGGTGCAAGACGCACTACGTGAAGAAAAGTGGATAAAACGCCTAAGACATGGTGACATGCTGCCTCTTCTTATGGACTTCATCCGCCTCCACCTTTGGATTTCGGCCATGGGTACGGTGTTTACGGATGGAGCAAGGGACCAAATCGTTTGGAACCTCGAGGAAAGAGGGAAGTACACGGCTAGCTACGCATACAATGCGCAATTTCAAGGTAACAAGAATACAGAGTGGGAGGAAATTATGTGGAAGTCCAAGGTTCCAGGGAACATCAAGATCTTCGCTTGGCTTCTAGCATAGAATCGTTTATGGACAAACGACCTGTTACAAAGGCGCGGATGGCCAAACAACTACTTCTGCCCTCTTTGCATCCGCAATCTGGAGATGGTGCATCACCTACTCTTGGAATGCCCTTTATATACAGAAATATGGATGAGGGTGAGCACAAGAGGCGGCTGCCAACAACTCTTACCGATCAACCATGCAACAGAAGGGACTACCATAGAGATCATGAAGAAGATGGTGAATGAGTCCCAACCTTCGCAAAGGTAAGAAAACAAGGCCACCGCTCTCCTCACATGTTGGGAGATCTGGAAGGAGAGAAAAATCTGCATTTTCAAGGGGAAAATGCTTTCTGCTGCGGATATCATGAAAGCCATCAAGAACTCCATTGAGCTATGGCACGAGGAGGGTGGAACATGTCTAGAGAGCCCATTCTCGAATCCGTCGTGAGGGGTCCAAGTCAATCCGGGGTCGAGGCCGACAAAGGCCGTGCCTCGAAGTTGCATTTGTAAACTGGTCCTAGGACCTACACCCCACCTTCTGTATTTCCCATTGCTTCCTGCTAATTAATGAAATGCCACCGGTTTGCTGGATCTTTAAAACAATTTGGGACAGAAACGCCAAAGGCCTTGGCACTTGTGTGCTGCCACATAGATACTTGACTAGGCCATGGTCTGACCGTAAACGCTGGATGGTTTCCCGTATCTGTGTAGACCAGCAACGCAACGAATGGTGGCGTTTGCAAAAAGGGTTGGATAGTGAAATGTTTTTTTTGGGAGTTTAGACCAATCTCTCTCTGTGCGTGTGTGTTTGGGGGGTGGCGTCCTATTAGTGACACCCAATTACCTTGGAACCATTTTATCGCCTCTACCACAAGGAACCAGGTGGTAAAAATAGTCTATTTAATAACCTGCTTTGGATTTAAATATTAACCTGCATGATGTTTAAAATACCTTCGAACAAGGCCCGGTAGAAAAGATGAAATGAGTCATTTCCTCTTAGCCATAATCGTTGCGTGCAGTGGAGAGGAACGTGACACCGAAATCATGCGAGTAGGAAGTTAGCGCGATCTCGTGTCATCCCCAAAAAAGTGGAGGGAGGAATTGGGTCACCTCTGACTGAATCGATCGTCCTATTTAGCCCATTTGGCTTATTTCCGAAACCCCCGCTATCATGCCCACCCCTCGAGCTCTCTACCCCGCATGGATTCTTCACCGATGGGCAGGTGAGCAACACGTCTTGTCCAACCTATGGTAGATGGCGACAACATTTTGTCTTCCTCCTTATCTTCAACCAGTTATGCGCCTCCACTCAACTTCACTGATGGTTGTAAGTTCTATCAATCTCTCCTCCTTACTGGTTTGTGTTTAGATATGTGTGAGCATAAATATCGACCAAAGAAGGGTGAATGCGAGATTTTCAAACTTGATTCGAATAAAATAAACTAACCGAAGTAAAACAGAAACAACAAATAGGGACAAATGTTTTAGTGAAGACTAACTACATGTACGATAAAGCACTTACTAAAAAAGTAGGCTAACATGTCAAAACAAAAGCATGATATGGTAGCATACGACGTGAGGAAGACAAACTGGGCATAGCTAATGCAGCGGAATAGAAAGGAATACATCAAATTTCTTTGCACTAGAGAACGTAGAGAGAGCAAGTTCTTTGAATATAAAGTACATAAGTAAATTGAGTGTGAGGAAATAGAACCCGAAGGGTTGGTAAGACAATGATTTATTGACCTGGTTCAAGTTGCTAGCGTAACTCTACATCTGGTTGGAGGGGATGAAATTTAACTTGACATACAAAGTCTCTGCCCTATTCTCCTTGAGCTACATCTAGCTCTCAATGCACCCAATCACTCATGGCAGATCATTATGGTACATGTCCAAAGACCTTCATAGACTTGTTCTTAAGACAACCCACAATTATTCTTGGGTGCTCAGAACAGATACCTAACATTCTAGTGGATGCACAACCCACAAGAGTAATAGGTTAAGATCACCTTGGATCAAATTTTGCAGTAGTTCTGAATCACTTAGCGCTTTAGGATTATGATTTCTCTCTGATTTGTGTGAGGAGGAAGGTTGCTTAGACAATCTTTGCCTTAATTCATCTGGAGCACCAACCATCTAAGGTTGAAGTGGGTGGCTATTTATAACCGATGGAGCAAGTCTGAGGGATGGTATGAATGTTGGAGGCACACTCACAATGTGATACGGGCCATAGACGGGGTGGTCAATATTTTCACACAAGGAGGGGGAAAAGAAGAATACCAAGAGAAATTAGCGAACTCTCAAGAACAATCTCCAATCACACATCCGCTAGATCCATAGAAACACAGAAGGATACATCAAACCGAGTTCAACACGGGCTACAAGTAACGAGGTGGTCTTCCAACTCCGGAGAGATGGGACCTTGAAATCTTTAGAGATCTTACCTATTAAGGGGCCTTGGCATCCACTCGATCTTCTCACATGGAGGTCATCTCCGTGTGAGGAGGGAGTGGAAGGAGAAATTCTCAAGTATCTAAGATCCAAACATATACTAACCCTAGATGGAGGAGGAGGGGGTATATTGATAGTCTTAGGTGAGTTGGGCGCGCGCGCGAGAGAGAGAGGGATGCATGGAGGGTCTGGATGTCCGGACGTTCAGGAGGCGCCGGATGTCCACGGCTGGAGGGGCTGGTTCCGCGCGGTTCTGGATAGGTTGAGATGGATTTCCAGCATGAGGTCGTATTTCCCGGCTCATGATGGATGTCCGGCCAGGGGTCGGATGTCCGACTGCTAGAGCTTCGGACGACCTTCGCTTCTGGCCTGGTGGTGCCACATTTTTGGGTTGTGGGCCGGTTAGACGGCTGTTCGGAAGTCTTGGTGCCTTCCTTTGCTTCTTGCCTTTGCCTGTCCGATTGTTCATCTCTGTGGTCGCTTGGCCTTCATTCCAAGTGTCTTTGAGGTCATGTTCATGGTACCTAAGCATGCATAGAGTTTCTACTTGGGGTAGGATCCATGTCTCGGGGGTATCCAATGGTGAATCACTAAACAGAGATGTCACCTCAGTTTCGATGACACGTGTGCGGGCTCTTGTCATATGACCACTCGGAGCTTGAGGTGTTGGTGAAGGATCCATGGGGATGACCATGGGATGCTCCGCATCATTTCTGCCCTGGGAAAAATCCTTCCTTGGATCGAGATCCTCATCACCGTGGAAAGGGGATAGGTCCTTAACATTGAAGAAGTCACTCACATTGTACTTGTCACGTGGAATGTAGATCTTGTAGGCATTGTCGTTCTAATGCCCCAACACCTTGAAAGGTCCATCAGCGTGAGGGAGTAGCTTGGACTTGTACTTGGAGTGTAACCGATCCTTGCGAAGGCGTAGCCACACAAGTTCACTAGTATTGAACACCATGGGGTGCTTGTTGATGTTGCACTTGGTTGTGAGTCATTCCACTTGACGTTCGATCTTGCACCTTGTATCTTCATGCATATTCTTGATATAGCTTGCCCTTGCGCTTGCTTCCATGTCCACATGCTCTTGTAGTGGTAGAGGGAGTATGTCCAATGGAGACAATGGGTTGAAGCCGTAGACGACCTCGAATGGAGATTCGCTGGTAGTGAAGTGATGTGTGCGATTGTAGGCGTACTCGGAGATGGGGAGACATTCTTACCACTACTTGAGATTCTTCTTGATCAATATGCGGCAAAGTGTTGATAGCGTTTGGTAGGTGACCTATGTTTGGCCATTAGTTTTGGATGGTAGGCCTAAGAGAATAAGAGCTTGATTCCAAGCTTGGCACATAGCGTATTCCGAAGGTAGGTAAGGAACTCGACGTAGCGGTCCGACACAATGATCTTGGGGACTCAATGTAGTCTCAGGATGTCCCTACAAAAGAGATTTACAACATGTTAAGGATCTTGTGACATAGAATGAAATGAGCCATTTTGGAAAAATGATACACAACAACAAACACGAAATCATGGCCATTTTTAGTTCTTGGGAAACCAAGCACAAAGTCCATGCTTATATCTTCCCAAGGTTGGAAAGGTATTGGAAGCGGCATGTATAAACCATGGGATTGAACTTTTGACTTAGCTTTGCGACATGTAGAGCATCGGTTGGTGAAGCATGCAACATCATGGAACATCTTGGGCCAAAAATTCTTGTTGGAGAGCGTGGCATATGTCTTTTTGCGTCCAAGGTGACCCATAAGTCCACTATCGTGAGCCTCTTTCAAAATCAACAAACAAAAAGAAGACTCGGGTGTACAAAATTTGTTAGCACGCATAAGATAGCCATCTTTCATGTAATATTGCACCCAACAATTCTTAGCTCGAAATTTTGCATAATGATTAGCAAACTTAACATCATGCTCATACAAGTCTGTAATATGCTCAAAGCCAATATCATTCAATTCAGGTTGAGTAAATAACATGCATTTGCAGAAAGAGCATCTGCCACAACATTCTCTTTACCATTAATGTATTTAATGACATAGGGAAAATATTCAATGAATTCACTCCATTTAGCATGACGCTTATTCAAGTTGGTTTGACCCTTAAGATACTTGAGATTTTCATGATCGGTATGAATGACAAATTCACGCGGACGAAGATAATGCCTCCAAACATGTAAGACTCTCACCAAAGCATACAATTATTTACCATAAATGGGGTAATTGAGTTTAGCATCGGAAAGTTTCTCACTAAGGTACACAATGGAGTGTTTCTCTTGCATCAACATGCCACCTATGCCATTATCACGAGTGTCACAAAAGTTTAATCAAAATTGGGTAATGCGAGCAATGGTGCATGTGCAAGCTAATTTTGAAGTTCATGGAAAGCCGTGTCTTGCGACGGTCCCAAACAAAAGGTGCATTCTTCTTGTCCAAAGCATGTAAATGATATGCAATTGTTCTAAAGTCCTTAATGAAGCAACGGTATAAACCGGTTAGTCCAAGGAAACCACACACTTTTTGCAAATTTGTAGGTGTGGCCCAAGTTTTAATGGTATCCGTTTTTGTTTCATCCACTTTAACACCCTTAGAAGACACCACAAATAATAGGAAAACAAGCTTGACAACACCAAATGTGCATTTTTCCATGTTTGCATAAAGTTGCTCTTTCCTAGGAACTTGTTATACTTCCCTAACATGTGCAACATGCTCCTTTAGAGTTTTTCTAAAACCAAGAATATCATCAAAGTATACAACAACACAACATCCAATGAGATGACATAAAATGAAATGCATAACACGCATAAATGTGCTAGGTGCTTGTGACAAACCCATAGGCATAACCAACCATTCATAGATACCAAATTTAGTTTTAAAGGCTGTTTTCCACTCATCACCCTCTTGCACGTGAATTTAATAATAACCACTTTGAAGATCAATTTTAGAAAATATAGTGGCTCCACTAAGTTCATCAAGCATGTCATCAAGGCGTGGAATTGGATGGCGATACCTAACGGTTATAGCATTTATATAACGACAATCTAAACACATACGCATACTACCATATTTCTTAGGAACTAGTATCACGAGAACCGCACATGGACTTAAGCTCTCACGAACATGCCCATAATCTAGGAGTTTTTGTACTTGCCTTTGTATCTCCTTAACTTCGTCGGGGTTGGTGCCGTAGGGCGCCTTCTTCAGAAGTGGTGCACCGAGTATTAGGTCGACGCGATGCCCGATTCCGCATTTAGGTTGTTGTCCCTCAGGTAGCTCATCGGGAAAACTATCTTGAAATTCCTACAACAAACGGGACAAAATAAAGGTAGATGTTGTGAAGCATTACTCCTCATGACTTCATATTTGCAGACAAGCACAAAGTGAAGCACGCTTGGTGGGATCTCACTCACATTCCTTAAGTCTCTTTTGATGGCTAATGGAACTAGATCTTTCTTGTCCCTCATCGTGGAGTCACTCAAGTATGACTTGTGGCGCTCACTCTCTTTTAGATGGATCGCTCACTCACTTTTAGCTCCATGATGGGATGAAGGTTGCTTATCATTAGTCACTTCACTTGGAGATATTGTACTAAGAATGCATTCCTCACCCTTCATATTGAAGATATATTGATTGGTCTTACCATTTTGGATGATGCCGCGGTCGAATTCCAAGGTCTTCCAAGAAGGAGATGGCACACGGACATTGGAACCAGATCACACTCTGAAGTGCCTTCATATGCACCAATATTGAAGGAGACTTGCATGGTGTGTTCGGCTTGGAGAGTGCTAGAGTCGCTTAGCCATTGGACCTTGTAGGGGCATGGATGCTTCTTCTTGACCAATTATAGCTTGGAACAAAGATCTTAAGTTGCCAAATTGTGGAAAATTCCTGCGTTGATAATTACCTTGATGGATTTTCCTTGGATTCCCGCTTTAGTATGGAAGATGTGGCAATGTTGGTCTTCGTCTTGTTGTTGTTGAAGTGTCAAAACCTTGGAAACAACGAGAGTGAGGCTCGGATCATTGTCACAATAGATTTGTGCATCTTCATCTTCATTGATTGTTAGTGCATAGCCATGTGCTCGAAAGCTTCCATCTCTTCATCACTCATGGAGTCATATGTTAGATCGTCTCGAAGGATCATTGTGTGCCTTGTTGGGCAGCCGAAAGTCTTATGGCCCTGGCCTTGGCACGTGAAGCATTTAATGGAGCTTGATTTAGCGGTAGCATCCATTGGTGGTGTAGAGGATTAAGCTCTTGGCTTCTAGTTGCATGTAGAAGGAGGGTGACTCGATGATGCCATCGTTTTCTTGAAACTTGACTTGTCATTGGTGGTCGTTGTAGTTCTTGTAGTTGAAGGTGTCGTAGTTGGAGAAGCTTGTGTACTTGAGCTGTAGGTCTTCAAACAAAACTTGGAGTACTTGTAGTCATCTTGCACTTGGTGTTCCACCTTGATGTCTACTACACAACTTTATTCTTGTAGACTCTGTTGGGCCTCCAAGTGCAGAGTTTTGTAGGACAGCAGTGATACGTCTCCAACGTATCTATAATTTTTGATTGTTCCATGCTATTATATTATCAACTTGGGATGTCTTATATGCATTTTTATGCCATTTTATATCATTTTTGAACTAACCTATTAACTCAGTGCCTAGTGCCAGTTTCTGTTTTTTCCGTGTTTTTGACCTTCTCCATAAAAGAATATTAAACGGAGTCCAAACGGAATAAAACCTTAGGGATGATTTTTTCCATAACAGAAGATACCTAGAAGACTTGAGAACCAAGGCAGGAGGTCTCGTGGGAGGTCACGAGCCTCCTAGGCGCGCCCTAGGGGGGCGCCTAGCAAGCTCGTGGGCCCCCATTGCCTCCTCTGCCCTACCTCTTTCGCCTATAAATTGCCAAAAATCCCGAAACAAACAAAGAGAGCCACGAAAATACTTTTCCGCGGCCGCAAGATTCTGTCTCCGCGAGATCCCATCTGGGGACCGTTCTGGTGCCCTGCCGGAGGGGGATTCGGACACGGAGGGCTTCTTCATCAACACCATTGCCTCTCCGATGATGCGTGACTAGTTCACCACAGACCTTTGGGTCCATAGCTACTAGCTTGATGGCTTCTTCTCTCTGTTGGATCTTCAATACAAAGTTCTCCATGATCTTCATGAAGATCTATCCGATGTAACTTTCTTTTGCGGTGTGTTTGTCGAGATCCGATGAACTATGGATTTATGATCAGATTATCTATGAATATTATTTGAGTCTCCTCTGATTTCTTACATGCATGATTTTGTATCCTTGTAATTCTCTTCGAGTTATGGGTTTCATTTGGCCAACTTGATCTATAATTCTTGCAATGGGAGAAGTGCTTGGTTTGGGTTCATACCGTACGGTGTCCTCACCTAGTGAAAAAAGGGGGTAGCGAGGCATGCATCATGTTGTTGCCATCAAGGGTAAAAAGATGGGGTTTATATCATATTGCATGAATTTATCCCTCTACATCATGTCATCTTGCTTAAGGCGTTACTCTGTTTGTTATGAACTTAATACACTAGATGCATGCTAGATAGCGGTCGATGTGTGGAGTAATAGTAGTAGATACAGAAAGTATCGGTCTACTTGTCTCGGACGTGATGCCTATATGTATGATCTTTGCCTTAGATATCGTCATGACTTTGCGTGATTCTACCAATTGCTCGACAGTAATTCGTTCACCCAGCATAATATTTGCTATCATGAGAGAAGCCTCTAGTGAACACTATGGCCCCCGGGTCTATTTTACACATCATATATTCAGATCTACATCATATATTCAGATCTATATCGTCATGTTGTTAGTATGAATTCTCTGAATATCTATGATGCTAATGATATGCAAAACCACAAGCTTGGAGATGCTATGCTTGATGAAGATGATATTTTTTGTTTCCCAAGTTTTGGTGATGACCCTTATGCTATAATTGATCATGAAAAGAATGCTTTCTCTAATAGTTATATTGTAAGATTCCTTCATGATGTTACTGAAATTACTATGATAGAGGAACATATGCTTTTACATATTGCAATAATATCAAGCTTCATCTCTATGTGTTCAATGTTTTGAAGTTATGCTTGTTTTGCCTTCCTATGCTAGTTAATTCTTGTTCCCATAAATTGTTTGCTCAAAAAATCCCTATGCATAGGAAGTGGGTTAGACTTAAACATGTTTTTTTGCCATTCATGATGCTCTTTTGCATATCTCAACTACTACTTTTTATGTGAGCATCATTGAAATCGTTAGGCCTAGCTAAGGCCGTTAAACGATAGCGCTTGTTGGGAGGCAACCCAATGAATAAATTTATTTTTGCTTTTCACTTTCGGTTTTGTTGAGTCCACACCATCATGATTCTGTTATGATTGTGTTTTTTATGTTTTAATTGCTGTTTGTGCCAAGTAGAACCTTTATGATTAGTTTTGGTGATAGTTATTTAATCATGCTGAAAAAGACAGAAACTTTGTGCTCACGAAATTATTTTTAATTCCTATCCAGAAAGATATTTTGAGTTGATTCTTTTTGCTGCGGATTGATATGCAAAGTTCCATAATTTTCATAATATTTCAGAATTTTTGGGATAGCATAGGTATACGAAATATACAGATTGCCACACACTATTCTGTTTTTTTACAGATTCTATTTTTGTTGTGTTGATTACTTATTTTGATGAAACTATGGTTAGTATGGGGGGGGGGTACGAGCCATGGAAAAGTGAGAATACAGTAATATAACATCAATCTAAATGGAAATTAAGTTTACTACAGTACCTAAAAAGTTGGTGGTTTGTTTTCTTATGCCAATGATATCACGAGTTTATGTTTAAGTTTTGTGTTGTGAAGTTTTCAAGTTTTGGGTGATGTTCTTATGGACAATGGAATAAAGAGTGGAAAGAGCCTAAGACTGGGGATGCCCAAGTCAACCCAAGCCAAATTCAAGGACACCAAAAAGCCTAAGCTTGGGGATGCCACGGGAAGGCATCCCCTCTTCGTCTTCGATCCATCGGTAACGTTACTTGGAGCTATATTTTTATTTACCACATGATATGTTTTTTGCTTGGAGCGTCGTGTATTATAGGAGTCTTTGCTTTTTTGTTTTATCACAATCATCCTTGCTGCACACCTTTTTGAGAGGTACATGCACTCATCGTGAATTTGTTAGAATACTCAATGAGCTTCACTTATATCTTTTCAGCTAGGCAATTTAGCTCCCATGAGCTTCACTTATATCTTTTGAGCCAGATAATTTTTCTCCCATGAGCTTCACTTATATATTTTGATCTAGATAATTTTGCTCTAGTGCTTCACTTCAATCTTTTTAGAGCACGGCGGTGTCATATTTTGTAGAAATAAAAACTCTTGATCTTCACTTATATCATTTTGAGAGTGCTCTCTCTAAGTAACTTGGTAATTGGCGTGTGTTATGAAATTAGTCCTAAATATGATAGGCATCCAAAGAGGATATAATAAAAACTTTCAAATTCAAGTGCATTGATTGGTAAGAGAAGTTTGATTCCTCATAGTTAGTTTTGAGATATGGATATGGTAATATTAGAGTTATGTTAGTAGGGTGTTGTGAATCTAGAAATACTTGTGTTGAGGTTAGTGATTCCCGTAGCATGCACGTATGGTGAACCGCTATGTTAGAAAGTCGGAGCATAATTGATTTATTGATTGTCATCCTTTGTGTGGCGGTCGGGATCGCGCGATGGTTAACACCTACCAACCCTTCCCCTAGGAGTATGCGTTTAGCACTTTATTTTGATTATAAATAAAACTTTCGCAATAAGTATATGAGTTCTTCATGACTAATGTGAGTCCATGGTATAGATGTACTCTCACCTTCCAACATTGCTAGCCTCTAGTGTCGCGCAACTTTCATCGGTGCACAAACCCACCATACCTACCTATTATGGCATTTTCATAGCCATTCCGAGATATATTGCCATGCAACTTCCACCGTTCCATCTCATGACATGTGCTGTCATTTTCATTTTGCCATTGCATGATCATAAGATAGCTAGCAAGATGTTTCAACGTCATACGCTAAGCTAGATCGTTGCACATCCCGGTACACTGCCGGAGGCATTTCATATTGAGTCATTATTGTTCTAAGTATTGAGTTGTAAGTAAATAAAAGTGTGATGATCATCATTATTGGAGCATTGTCCCATGTGAGGAAATAAAAAAAGAGAGGCCAAAGATGCCCATAAAAAAAGAGGCCAAAGAGCCCAACCAAAAAAATGATGAGAGAAAAAGAGAGAAGGGACAATGCTACTATCTTCTTCCACACTCGTGCTTCAAAATAGCACCATGTTCTTCATGATAGAGAGTGTGTTGTTTTGTCACTTTCATATACTAGTGGGAATTTTCAGTATATAACTTGGCTTGTATATTCCAATGACGGGCTTCCTCAAAATTGCCCTAGGTCTTCGTGAGCAAGCAAGTTGGGTGCACACCCACTAGTTTTGTTTTTGAGCTTTCATACACTTATAGATCTAGTGCATCCGTTGCATGGCAATCCCTACTCATTCACATTGATATCTATTGATGGGAATCTCCATAGCCCATTGATACGCCGAGTCAATGTGACCATCTCCTCCTTTTTGCCTCACAACCTCGACCACACTCTATTCCACCTATAGTGCTATATCCATGGCTCACGCTCATGTATTGCATGAGAGTTGAAAAAGTTTGAGAAAGTAAGAGTGCAAAAACAATTACTTGGCCAATACCGGGGTTGTGCATGATTTAAATTCGTTGTGTGGGGATGATGGAGCATAGCCAGACTATATGATTTTGTAGGGATAACTTTCTTTGGCGTTGTTATTTCAAAAGTTCATGATTACTTTGCTAGTATGCTTGAAGTATTATTGTTTTCATGTCAATATTAAACTATCATTTTGAATCTTACGGATCTGAACATTCATGCCACAATAAAGAAGTTACAAAGAACGAATATGTTAGGTAGCATTCCACATCAAAAATTCGGCCTTTATCACTTCCCTACTCGAGGACGAGCAGGAGTTAAGCTTGGGGATGCTTGATACGTCTCCAACGTATCTATAATTTTTGATTATTCCATGCTATTATATTATCAACTTGGGATGTCTTATATGCATTTTTATGCCATTTTATATCATTTTTGGGACTAACCTATTAACTCAGTGCCTAGTTCCAGTTTTTGTTTTTTCCCTGTTTTTGACCTTTTCTACAAAAGAATATTAAACGGAGTCCAAACGGAATAAAACCTGCAGGGTGATTTTTTCATAACAGAAGATACGCAGAAGACTTGAGAACCAAGGTAGGAGGTCTCATGGGAGGTCATGAGCCCCCTAGGCGCGCCCTAGGGGGCACCTAGTAGGCTCATGTTCCCCCTTGCCTCCTGTGCCCTACCTCTTTCGCCTATAAATTCCCAAAAATCCCGAAACAAACAGAGAGAGCCACGAAGATACTTTTCCGCCGCCGCAAGCTTCTGTCTCCGCGAGATCCCATATGGGGACCGTTCTGGTGACCTGCCGGAGGGGGATTCGTACACGGAGGGCTTCTTCATCAACACCATTGTCTCTCCGATGATTCGTGAGTAGTTCACCACAGACCTTCGGGTCCATAGCTAGTAGCTAGATGGCTTCTTCTCTCTCTTGGATCTTCAATACAAAGTTCTCCACGATCTTCATGGAGATCTATCCGATGTAACTTTTTTTGCGGTGTGTTTGTCGAGATCCGATGAATTGTGGATTTATGATCGGATTATCTATGAATATTATTTAAATCTCCTCTGATTTCTTATATGCATGATTTTGTATCCTTGTAATTCTCTTTGAGTTATGGGTTTCGTTTGGCCAACTTGATCTATAATTCTTGCAATGGGAGAAGTGCTTGGTTTTGGCTTCATACCGTGTGGTGTCCTCACCTAGTGACAGAAGGGGTAGCGAGGCACACATCGTGCTGTTGCCATCAAGGGTAAAAAGTTGGGGTTTATATCATATTGCATGAATTTATCCCTCTACATCATGTCATCTTGCTTAAGGCGTTACTCTGTTTGTTATGAACTTAATACACTAGATGCATGCTGGATAGTGGTCGATGTGTGGAGTAATAGTAGTAGATGCAGAAAGTATCGGTGTAATTGTCTCGGACGTGATGCCTATGTGTATGATCATTGCCTTATATATCGTCATGACTTTGCGCGATTCTATCAATTGCTCGACAGTAATTCGTTCACCCACCATAATACTTGCTATCATGAGAGAAGCCTCTACTGAACACTATAGCCCCCGGGTCTATTTTACACATCATATATTCGGATCTACATACAAAAATACCAAAAATACCTTGCTGCACTTTTACTTTTATTTACCTTTCATCACTATCAGATCTCACCTTGCAAGTAATCGTGAAGGGATTGACAACCCCTTTATCGCGTTGGGTGCAAGTTTGTTTGTCTTTGCGCAGGTTCATTGGTGCCTCATCTTGATACTCCTACTGGATTGATACCTTGGTTCTCAAACTGAGGGAAATACTTATCTCTACTTTGCTGCATCACCCTTTCCTCTTCAAGGGAAAAACCAACGCAAGCTCAAGAAGTAGCAAGTAGCAATTTTACCTCAAGTGAATGACCTAAGGTTTTGTTGGGATTATGCCCTAGAGGCAATAATAAATATAGTTATTATTATAATTCCTGTATCAAGATAATCGTTTATTATCCATGCTATAATTGTATTGAATGAAGACTCATTTACATGTGTGGATACATAGACAAAACACCGTCCCTAGCAAGCCTATAGTTGGCTAGCCAGTTGATCAAAGATAGTCAGTGTCTTCTGATTATGAACAAGATGTTGTTGCTTGATAACTGGATCACGTCATTAGGAGAATCACGTGATGGACTAGACCTAAACTAATAGACGTAGCATGTTGATCGTGTCATTTTGTTGCTACTGTTTTCTGCGTGTCAAGTATTTATTCCTATGACCATGAGATCATATAACTCAGTGACACCGGAGGAATGCTTTATGTGTATCAAACGTCGCAACATAACTGGGTGACTATAAAGATGATCTACAGGCATCTCCGAAGGTGTTAGTTGAGTTAGTATGGATCGAGACTGGGATTTGTCACTCCGTGTGACGGAGAGGTATCTCAGGGCCCACTCGGTAATACAACATCACACACAAGCCTTGCAAGCAATGTAACTTAGTGTAATTTGCGGGATCTTGTATTACGGAACGAGTAAAGAGACTTACCGGTAAACGAGATTGAAATAGGTATACGAATACCGACGATCGAATCTCGGGCAAGTAACATACCGAAGGACAAAGGGAATGACATACAGGATTATATGAATCCTTGACACTGAGGTTCAAACGATAAGATCTTCGTAGAATATGTAGGATCCAATATGGGTATCCAGGTCCCGCTATTGGATATTGACCGAGGAGTCTCTCGGGTCATGTCTACATAGTTCTCGAACCCGCAGGGTCTGCACACTTAAGGTTCGACGTTGTTTTATGCGTATTTGAGTTATATGGTTGGTTACCGAATGTTGTTCGGAGTCCCGGATGAGATCACGGACGTCACGAGGGTTTCCGGAATAGTCCGGAAACGAAGATTGATATATAGGATGACCTCATTTGATTACCGGAAGGTTTTCGGAGTTGCCGGGAATGTACCGGGAATGACGAATGGGTTCCGGGAGTTCACCGGGGGGGGGGGGGCAACCCACCCCGGGGAAGCCCATAGGCCTTGAGGGTGGCACACCAGCCCTTAGTGGGCTGGTGGGACAGCCCAAATGGGCTCTATGCGCCAAGGAGAAGAAAATCAAGAGGAAAGAAAAAAAAGGAGGAGGTGGGAAGGAAGGGGGGCTCCCTCCCACCAAACCAAGTCCAACTCGGTTTGGGGGGGGGAGTCCTCCCCCCTTGGACTCGGCCGACCCCCTTGGGGCTCCTTGAGCCCCAAGGCAAGGTCCCCTCCCTCCCACCTATATATATGGAGGTTTTAGGGCTGATTTGAGATGACTTTTCCACGGCAGCCCGACCACATACCTCCACGGTTTTTCCTCTAGATCGCTTTTCTGCGGAGCTCGGGCGGAGCCCTGCTGAGACAAGGTCATCACCAACCTCCGGAGCACCGTCACGCTGTCGGAGAACTCTTCTACCTCTCCGTCTCTCTTGCTGGATCAAGAAGGCCGAGATCATCGTCGAGCTGTACGTGTGCTGAACGCGGAGGTGCCGTCCGTTCGGTACTAGATCGTGGGACTGATCGCGGGATTGTTCGCGGGGCGGATCGAGGGACGTGAGGACGTTCCACTACATCAACCGCGTTCACTAACGCTTCTGCTGTACGATCTACAAGGGTACGTAGATCACTCATCCCCTCTCGTAGATGGACATCACCATGATAGGTCTTCGTGCGCGTAGGAAATTTTTTGTTTCCCATGCGACGTTCCCCAACAGTGGCATCATGAGCTAGGTTCATGCGTAGATGTCTTCTCGAGTAGAACACAAAAGTTTTTGTGGGTGGTGATGTGCGTTTTGCTGCCCTCCTTAGTGTTTTCTTGATTCCGCGGTATTGTTGGATTGAAGCGGCTTGGACCGACATTACTCGTACGCTTACGAGAGACTGGTTTCATCGTTACGAGTAACTCCGTTGCTCAAAGATGACTGGCAAGTGTCGGTTTCTCCAACTTTAGTTGAATCGGATTTGACCGAGGAGGTCCTTGGATGAGGTTAAATAGCAACTCATATATCTCCGTTGTGGTGTTTGCGTAAGTAAGATGCGATCCTACTAGATACCCCTGGTCACCACGTAAAACATGCAACAACAAAATTAGAGGATGTCTAACTTGTTTTTGCAGGGTATGCTTGTGATCTGATATGGCCAATGATGTGATGTGATATATTGGATGTATGATATGATCATGTTGTAATAGAAATATCGACTTGCACGTCGATGGTACGGCAACCGGCAGGAGCCATAGGGTTGTCTTTATACTAACGTGTGTGCTTGCAGATGCGTTTACTATTTTGCTAGGATGTAGCTTTAGTAGTAATAGCATGAGTAGCACGACAACCCCGATGGCAACACGTTGATGGAGATCATGGTGTGGCGCCGGTGACAAGAAGATCGTGCTGGTGCTTTGGTGATGGAGATCAAGAAGCACGTGATGATGGCCATATCATGTCACTTATGAATTGCATGTGATGTTAATCGTTTTATGCACCTTATTTTGCTTAGAACGACGGTAGCATTATGAGGTGGTCTCTCACTAAAATTTCAAGACGAAATTGTGTTCTCCCCGACTGTGCACCGTTGCTACAGTTCGTCGTTTCGAGACACCACGTGATGATCGGGTGTGATAGACTCAACGTTCACATACAACGGGTGCAAAACAGTTGCGCACGCGGAAAACTCGGGTTAAGCTTGACGAGCCTAGCATGTGCATACATGGCCTCGGAACACATGAGACCGAAAGGTCGATCATGAATCATATAGATGATATGATTAGCATAGGGATGCTTACCACTGAAACTATACTCAACTCACGTGATGATCGGACTTGAGCTAGTGTAAGTGGATCATGAACCACTCAAATGACTAGAGAGATGTACTTTTTGAGTGGGAGTTTAGCGAATAATTTGATTAAGTTAAACTCTAATTATCTTGAACATAGTCTAAGTCCACTTTGAATATATTTGTGTTGTAGATCATGGCTCACGCGACAGTCATCCTGAATTTTAATACGTTCCTAGAGAAAGCTAAGTTGAAAGATGATGGAAGCAACTTTGTAGACTGGGCTCGTAATCTTAAGCTAATCTTACAAGCTGGGAAGAAGGATTATGTCCTTAATGCCGCGTTAGGAGATGAACCACCCGCTACGGCTGATCAGGATGTTAAGAACGCTTGGTTAGCACGTAAGGAGGACTACTCAATAGTTCAATGTGCAGTCTTGTATGGCTTAGAACCGGGACTTCAACGTCGCTTTGAGCGTCATGGAGCATTTGAGATGTTCCAGGAGTTGGAGTTTATCTTTCAGAAGAATGCCCGGATCGAGAGGTATGAGACCTCCGATAAATTCTATGCTTGCAAGATGGAGGAAAACTCATCTGTCAGTGAACATGTGCTGAAAATGTCTGGGTACTCAAACCGTCTAGCTGAGCTGGGGATTGAACTCCCGCAAGAAGCTATCACTGACAGAATCCTTCAATCACTGCCGCCAAGCTATAAAGGCTTTGTGTTGAACTACAACATGCAAGGGATGAACAAGTCTCCCGGCGAGTTGTTTGCGATGCTGAAAGTCGCAGAGTCTGAACTCCGTAAAGAGCATCAAGTGTTGATGGTGAATAAGACCACTAGTTTCAAGAGAAACTGCAAAGGCAAGAAGGGCAATTCGAAGAAGAGCGGCAAGCCTGTTGCCAATCCGACGAAGAAACCCAAAGCTGGACCTAAGCCGGAAACGGAGTGTTACTATTGCAAGGGTATGGGTCACTGGAAGCGCAATTGCCCCAAGTATCTGGCAGATAAGAAGGCGGGCAAAGAAAAATCAGGTATATTTGATATACATGTTATTGATGTGTACTTAACCGGCTCTCGTAGTAGTGCCTGGGTATTCGATACCGGTTCTGTTGCTCATATTTGCAACTCGAAACAGGAACTGCGGAATAGGCGAAGGCTGGCAAAAGATGAAGTGATGATGCGCGTAGGTAATGGTTCCAAGGTTGATACAATCGCCGTCGGCACAGTGTCACTTCAGTTACCGTCAGGATTAGTGATGAACTTAAATCATTGTTATTTAGTGCCTGCGTTGAGCATGAACATTATATCTGGATCTTGTTTATTGCGAGACGGTTACTCTTTTAAGTCAGAGAATAATGGTTGTTCTATTTCTATGAGTAACATCTTTTATGGTCATGCACCGAATGTGAAAGGATTGTTCATATTGAATCTTGATAGCGATACACATATACATAACATTGAGACCAAAAGAGTTAGAGTTAACAATGATAGCGCCATATTTTTGTGGCACTGCCGCTTAGGTCATATTGGTGTAAAGCGCATGAAGAAACTCCATGCTGATGGACCTTTGGAGTCACTTGACTTTGATTCACTTGACACGTGCGAACCATGCCTCATGGGCAAGATGACTAAGACTCCGTTCTCAGGAACAATGGAGCATGCAAGTGACTTGTTAGAAATCATACATACCGATGTGTGTGGTCCGATGAGCGTGGAGGCACGCGGCGGATATCGTTATTTTCTCACCTTCACTGACGATTTAAGTAGATATGGTTATGTCTACTTGATGAAGCACAAGTCTGAAACATTTGAAAAGTTCAAGCAATTTCAGAGTGAAGTGGAAAATCATCGTAACAAGAAGATCAAGTTCCTACGGTCTGATCGTGGGGGTGAATATCTGAGTTTCGAGTTTGGTGCTCACTTAAGACAATGTGGAATTGTTTCACAGTTAACATCGTCTGGAACACCACAGCATAATGGTGTGTCCGAACGTCGTAATCGTACTCTATTGGAGATGGTGCGATCTATGATGTCTCTTACTGATTTGCCGTTATCATTTTGGGGCTATGCATTAGAAACAACTGCATTCACTTTAAATAGGGCACCATCAAAATCCGTTGAGACGACACCATACGAACTATGGTATGGCAAAAGGCCAAAGTTGTCGTTTCTTAAGGTTTGGGGATGTGATGCTTATGTCAAAAAGCTTCAGCCTGAAAAGCTGGAACCCAAAGCGGAAAAGTGCGTCTTCATAGGTTACCCAAAAGAGACAGTTGGGTACACCTTCTATCTCAAATCCGAGGGCAAAGTGTTTGTTTCTAAAAACGGAGCTTTTCTCGAGAAGGAGTTTCTCTCGAGAGAATTGAGTGGGAGGAAGATATAACTTGACGAGGTTGTCGAACCTCTCATCCCTCTGGATGGTGGCGCAGGGCAAGGGGAAACCTCTGTCATTGCGACGCCGGTTGAGGAGGAAGTTAATGATGATGATCATGAAACTCCAGTTCAAGTTTCTGTCGAACCACGCAGGTCGACGAGACCACGTACTGCTCCAGAGTGGTACGGTAATCCCGTCTTATCAATCATGTTGTTAGACAACAATGAACCTGCGAATTATGAAGAAGCAATGGTGGGCCCAGATTCCAAAAAATGGCTGGAAGCCATGAAGTCCGAGATAGGATCCATGTATGAGAACAAAGTATGGACTTTGGAGGTACTGCCTGAGGGCCGCAAGGCCATTCAGAACAAATGGATCTTTAAGAGGAAGACGGACGCTGACGGTAATGTGACCGTTTATAAAGCTCGACTTGTGGCAAAGGGTTTTTCACAAGTTCAAGGAGTTAACTATGATGAGACTTTCTCACCCGTAGCGATGCTTAAGTCCGTCAGAATCATGTTAGCAATAACTGCATTTTTCGATTATGAAATCTGGCAGATGGATGTCAAAACGGCGTTCCTTAACGGTTTCCTTAAGGAAGAGTTGTATATGATACAACCCGAAGGTTTTGTCGATCCTAAGAATGCTAACAAGGTGTGCAAGCTCCAGCGATCCATTTATGGACTGGTGCAAGCATCTCGGAGTTGGAACAAACGCTTTGATGAGGTGATCAAAGCATTTGGGTTTATACAAGTGGTTGGAGAATCTTGTATTTAGAAGAAAGTGAGTGGGAGCTCTGTGGCGTTTCTAATATTATATGTGGATGACATATTACTGATTGGAAACAACGTAGAGTTTTTGGAGAGCATAAAAGGTTACTTGAATAAAAGTTTCTCTATGAAGGACCTAGGACAAGCTGCTTACATACTAGGCATTAAGATCTATAGGGATAGATCAAAACGCCTGATAGGACTTTCACAAAGCACATACCTTGATAAAGTTTTGAAGAGGTTCAAAATGGAACAGTCCAAGAAAGGGTTCTTGCCAGTTCTACAAGGTACGAGATTGAGTAAGACTCAGTGCCCAGCAACTGATGAATATAGAGAGCATATGCGCTCCGTCCCCTATGCTTCAGCCATAGGTTCTATCATGTATGCGATGCTGTGCACTAGACCGGATGTTAGCCTGGCCATAAGTATGGCAGGTAGGTTCCAGAGTAATCCAGGAGTGGATCACTGGACAGCGGTCAAGAATATCCTGAAGTACCTGAAAAGGACTAAGGAGATGTTTCTCGTGTATGGAGGTGACGAAGAGCTCGCCGTAAAAGGTTACGTCGATGCAAGCTTTGACACAGATCCGGACGACTCTAAGTCGCAAACCGGATACGTATTTATTCTTAATGGGGGTGCAGTAAGCTGGTGCAGTTCCAAGCAAAGCGTCGTAGCAGATTCTACATGTGAAGCGGAGTACATGGCTGCCTCGGAGGCGGCTAAGGAAGGTGTCTGGATGAAGCAGTTCATGACGGATCTTGGAGTGGTGCCAAGCGCACTGAATCCAATAACCTTGTTCTGTGACAACACTGGTGCCATTGCCTTAGCAAAGGAACCACGGTTTCACAAGAAGACCAGACACATCAAACGACGCTTCAACCTCATCCGCGACTACGTCGAGGGAGAGGACGTGAATATATGCAAAGTGCACACGGATCTGAATGTAGCAGACCCGCTGACTAAACCTCTTCCACGGCCAAAGCATGATCAACACCAGAACTGTATGGGTGTTAGATTTATTACAATGTAATTCACATGGTGATGTGAGGGCTAGATTATTGACTCTAGTGCAAGTGGGAGACTGTTGGAATTATGCCCTAGAGGCAATAATAAATATAGTTATTATTATAATTCCTGTATCAAGATAATCGTTTATTATCCATGCTATAATTGTATTGAATGAAGAATCATTTACATGTGTGGATACATAGACAAAACACCGTCCCTAGCAAGCCTCTAGTTGGCTAGCCAGTTGATCAAAGATAGTCAGTGTTTTCTGATTATGAACAAGTTGTTGTTGCTTGATAACTGGATCACGTCATTAGGAGAATCACGTGATGGACTAGACCCAAACTAATAGACGTAGCATGTTGATCATGTCATTTTGTTGCTACTATTTTCTGCATGTCAAGTATTTATTCCTATGACCATGAGATCATATAACTCACTAACACCGGAGGAATCCTTTGTGTGTATCAAACATCGCAACGTAACTGGGTGACTATAAAGATGCTCTACAGGTATCTCCGAAGGTGTTAGTTGAGTTAGTATGGATCGAGACTGGGATTTGTCACTCCGTGTGACGGAGAGGTATCTCAGGGCCCACTCGGTAATACAACATCACACACAAGCCTTGCAAGCAATGTAACTTGGTGTAAGTTGCGGGATCTTGTATTACGGAACGAGTAAATAGACTTACCGGTAAACGAGATTGAAATAGGTATACGGATACCGACGATCGAATCTCGGGCAAGTAACATACCGAAGGACAAAGGGAATGACATACGGGATTATATGAATCCTTGACACTGAGGTTCAAACGATAAGATCTTCGTAGAATATGTAGGATCCAATATGGGCATCCAGGTCCCGCTATTGGATATTGACCGAGGAGTCTCTCGGGTCATGTCTACATAGTTCTCGAACCCGCAGGGTCTGCACACTTAAGGTTCGACGTTGTTTTATGCGTATTTGAGTTATATGGTTGGTTACCGAATGTTGTTCGGAGTCCCGGATGAGATCATGGACGTCACGAGGGTTTCCGGAATAGTCCGGAAACGAAGATTGATATATAGGATGACCTCATTTGATTACCGGAAGGTTTTCGGAGTTGCCGGGAATGTACCGGGAATGACGAATGGGTTCCGGGAGTTCACCGGGGGGGGGGGGGGCAACCCACCCCGGGGAAGCCCATAGGCCTTGAGGGTGGCACACCAGCCCTTAGTGGGCTGGTGGGACAGCCCAAAAGGGCTCTATGCGCCAAGGAGAAGAAAATCAAGAGGAAATAAAAAAAAGGAGGAGGTCGGAAGGAAGGGGGACTCCCTCCCACCAAACCAACTCCAACTCGGTTTGGGGGGGGAGTCCTCCCCCCTTGGACTCGGATGACCCCCTTGGGGCTCCTTGAGCCCCAAGGCAAGGTTCCCTCCCTCCCACCTATATATACAGAGGTTTTAGGGCTGATTTGAGACGACTTTTCCACGGCAGCCCGACCACATACCTCCACGGTTTTTCCTCTAGATCGCGTTTCTGCGGAGCTCGCGCGGAGCCCTGCTGAGACAAGGTCATCACCAACCTCCGGAGCGCCGTCACGCTGCCGGAGAACTCTTCTACCTCTCGGTCTCTCTTGCTAGATCAAGAAGGCCGAGATCATCGTCGAGCTGTACGTGTGCTGAACGCGGAGATGCCGTCCGTTCGGTACTAGATCGTGGGACTGATCGTGGGATTGTTCGCGGGGCGGATCGAGGGACGTGAGGACGTTCCACTACATCAACCGCGTTCACTAACGCTTCTGCTGTACGATCTACAAGGGTACGTAGATCACTCATCCCCTCTCGTAGATGGACATCACCATGATAGGTCTTCGTGCGCGTAGGAAATTTTTTGTTTCCCATGCGACGTTCCCCAACAGGTTTATCAATCTATGGTAGGTGTAGGATGAATTTGGTCTCTCTCAAACAACCCTGCAATCAAATACAAGAAATCTCCTGTGTCCCCAATACAGCCGATACAATGGCAAATTGTATATGTGCATTTGTTGAGCGAAGAGACGGTGATACAAGTGCAATATGGATAGTGGATATAGATTTATGTAGAAGATATAATAATAGCAAGGTAGCAAGTGGAAAACATCAAGAAAAATGTTGTATAAATGCTTGGAAATAAAGCCTAGGGTTTATACTTTCACTAGTGCAATCTCTCAACAATGCTAACATAATAGAATCCGATGATCATACCTCAACGTGCGTCAACGAATCACTCCAAAGTTTATAAGTAGCAGAGAACATAATATGAAATTTCTGTAAGCAACGAACCACCTGAAAGTTATTCTTTCCGATCAATCCATTGAGGTATTCCTATAAGTGTCACAAACAGCCATAGTGTTTTTACTAGAATAACACCTATGATACATATCAATCAACCCTTATGTTACCTAGATACTCCAATGTCACTTCAAGTATCCGTGGGTTAATTATTCCACATGCATCAAACAATTTAAGATTCATCATATTCAATCCAACACAAAGAACTTCAAAGAGTACCCCAAGATTTCTATCGGATAAAGTACGACAAGAATGTGTATCAATCCCTATGCATCGATTACCCCAATGTCACTTCGTGAATACGTGAGTTGATTACCAAAAGATATACTAAGTGAATCAAAAGAACACCCCATTGTCACCACAGTTATCCCGAGGCAAGACATACATCAAGTGATCTCAAATCCAATATTGAATCCGACATAATGGAATCTTGAAGGGAAATATTCAATTCCCCACATCAAGATAGCAAGGGATAAACAACATAAAATCCAAGTATATTAACAAAGCCCATGTTACATCTAGATCATGACATCTCAAGGACACGAGGAGAGAGAGTGCAAATACATAGCTACTCGTACATACCCTTAGCCCCGAGGGTGAACTACTTCCTCCTCATCATGGTCACTGTCGGGATAATGAAGATGGCCTTCGGGGATGATTGCCCCCTCCGACAGTGTGTCAGGAAGGGCTTAGGATAGGATTTCTTCTACACATAGAGTTGAGGCGGCGGAGCCGAAGTTCTAGGTTTACTTATTGGTGTTTCCAAATATATAGGATTTCTCAGCGTTGGAATCACGTCAACCGGAGCCACGAGGTGTTCCAAAGCTATCAGAGTACGCCCACCGGGGGAGGGGGCACCCTATTGGCTTGGCACCAATAGGTGGCCCCCTCCGATGGTTCTTCGCTTCGGTATTTCGTATTTGTTCCAAACAAATCATCAAAAAAATTCAGGCGATTTTGAGAACTTATATTTTCCGCACAAAAACATTCCACGGTAATTCTGCTAAAAACGACGTTAGTCTGGGTTAGTTCTAATTAAATCATAGCAAGTGCATAAAAACCACATAAGAATATTGTAAACATTGGTAAATATGGCACGAATACTTCATAAATTATTAATACATTAGAGACGTATCACCATCCCCAAGTTTAATTCCTACTCGTCCTCGAGTAGGAAAATGATAAAGGAAATAATTTATGAAGTGTGAATGCTAGCATAGTATATAAGTTTAATCAATGATAATTACAATCACCTTTTCTAGAATCATAAAAAACAACTCTTTTCTCATAAAACTTCTCATGATAAAGTATCAATCAATTCACAAGTTATGGTTAAAACGATGCATTCTCTTGAAACATAACAACTTCTTAGTCACCAAACAACTGCAATGAATCTTATTTTGAGCAAAGTCTAAGTAAGAGCTCCACATACTCAATTATCATATAGTCTTCTATGATTGTTAATACTCAAAGAATATTTTTAGAACAAATAACATCCATCTAACATAGAGAAGGCTAGAGGCTTAATGTTTCTCCTCCCAATGTACTTATGATGAACATAGTTGTCAACAATAATGAATCATGCTCAAATATATTTGATTTGATATATGTGCTTGGATCTTTGCCCACCACATGATGCTTGCCAACTAATAGAATGAGGTTGGAATAAGAAGTTGACTCTACATGAAAAGCAAAAAACATGAAAGTAAATAACCTAAAAGTAATTAGATTACCCTTTGCATTGGGAAGCAGGGATTTTCAGAGGTGCGAGAGGTCGGTGCCTCAGACAGAGATGAATATATTTTGGGCGGTGTGCCTTTCTTGTCAACGTTACAAAAAGGGTTTTCAATATCTTTCATGATAATCACATTATTGGTGGTTCCCAAATAAAATTGAAAATTTACCCCCTCAACCATTCAAACAATTTCCACGGCTAGCCGTATCCACGGGTACCCACCAAACAATCAACTTTCTTTGGGGGGGGGTCTTGTTTATTTATTTTTCTGTATTATACAGGATTGGGCATCCTTTTTACCTACCTCTCTTGTGCAATAAGTGAATAAACACTCATCATGAGAAGAGCCCGCATAGGATGGAAAATACTAACAGGCCCGACCGCTCCATGAGCGGTAGTGGCACACAAAACAGATGTTTATTTTAATGTTTTAGAGGTGACACATGCAAATTTACTTGGAATGGCTGTGAAATACCATATATAGGTAGGTATGGTGGACTCTCATGGAAGAAACTTGGCTCAAGGATTGGGATGCACAAGTAGTATCTCTACTTAGTAAAGTTTTGGCTAGCAAAAGGTTCTAAACAAGCAACACATTTTGGAGGATCCATAACAATATAACTTCTATGCAAGTATACCCAAACATAACCATTACATTGTGTTCCTTCTACAACTTCAACTATTTGATCAAGGTTGAAAATAATTAATGGGTATTCACAATCATAAAAGGTGTCCATGATAATATATTGTAAACGAAAGTTCTGTCTCTTATACTAATCATTCATGAATTGCTTGATGACCAATATAGTGATTATCAAACTTCAATAGATTTTATATTCTAGACCAAATGTGAAACTACTATTGAGCATAAAGCACATTGATAAGTTCAGATTTATTATACTTCATTCATTCACAATTTACTCTTAGGATATAAGTGAAGCACACGAGTAAACATCAAACTGCTATCAAAAGGCGTAAGTGAAGATCAATGAGTAGTCAAACAATCAAGTAGCTATGTGAGGACTCTCTCTCTCAATAAAGATGTTCATATCTGAGAGTTTTATTCAAACAAGAATCTAAACAAAAATGCACTCCCAGAATAGCACATATCATGTGGACAAATGAAAAATTAGGCTCAACATAGGCTAATCGATATTTGTTGACAAAGAGAGGTGGGGTGTGTAGCATGCCCAAGCTGAGATGCTTGATACTTCTTGTAATATTTACATGGGCTGCCGTGGGCATCCCTAATCTTGAGGTTTTGTATCTCATTCAATCTTCTCATATCCCAGTTTCACCTAAGTCTCAATTACTTCATCCACACAAAACTTGAAAAGAACTCGTGATATAGGTTAGTACACATAAGAATAAATCAACACTTCATGTACAACCAAGATGTGGGGACCCCGACTTATGAGTCGAGATCACCTAATGAACATGCTCAGTGATCCCACAGATCAATGCTCACTGAACACACAGAAACTAAATAACAAGAGTCTTACATCCACATACTGTATGATACAAATGCTTACCTTGTGGTCAGGTCTTACATGGATAGGGCCTTGGAGGCCAATACAACAAACTTGACCAATAGTGGAAATATTGATCGAAAGCGTGAACGCATTCCATCATCCTTAACCTACATGCATTCTGACTGGGAAGCGTCCTAGCTCACAGGAATGTCACCAAGGTGCTCTTCTCCATCTCCTGTTCTTTCTTACGTGGTCAATGAAATTATCAGTGGCAAGCCAATGAGTACTTTGATGTGGAACAAGGCAATAATGAAACATGATATATCACAAATATGCAAGGAAAGTAGGTTTTATTAATGCGTAAACATGATCAAGTATTTAGATGGTGATGCATCACTAGGTAAATAGTAACCGTAAGAACAGGTTACAGATATCAACATAAATAATTTGGGGACTGAACACCACATGTTCATCCTCCATGTCAAGTCACCAAAATTGACCAAGTAATCACTTTCTCATGTAACACCTGTATACACACGCACACTTGGTTTATGGGGAAAACTCTAGATGTATTTAAGAAGCACCAACCAACTATCATTGACCGTGGACACAACTATTCGAATAGTTTTACGCTGTGTAGAGGTTGCACGTTGTACCCATGAGATCCGGGAAACTTCCGTGTTATCCACGACTCGCGGTATATAACAAACCCGAGGTAAGTACCCGATCAATGCCTTTCCCCTGGCGACACTAGACAAAGAGTCCACTCGATTAGTACCCAGCCCACATGATGAACATCTTATGAGCACCAACTCTAGACCGTATCATCCATGCAGGGACCAATGGTGCGCTCGGAACACGTAAAAATGGCATAGTCATCCTACCTGGCACGACCCCGTCACGAGAGTGACCATATCACTCCCACCACTAGTAATTCGGTCTCCTTGCCAGCATGACCAGAGTAATCAACACAACCCCGACCCATAAAGGGGTATCGTGGTTGCACATGTAAGGTTGGGACGGTCGACAAATCTTAAATCTAATCACATTTCCGAAACCACTCACACAAAACCTTTCCGGTACACCACTTCTTTCTCAGGTGGTCACCCAACTTAACACCATCACCCTCGGGCATTAGTGGCATCCAACGGGGTTTTTGAAAAACTTTTGTAATCACCTTAGTGTTACCATTACCATGCACGTGCTCATCCTATGCGTAGCACTACTATCTACTTGTCAATTTTACTTTAGCGTGACCGTCATAGATGGTAAGGTTATGCTTAATGCTTGTGCTCCGAAGGAGCCATCGGTAACACCATGCCGAGGGTACCGATTAATCATGACTATATGTGTGGGAATAAGTAATCAACATGTCATGCATAAAACATTTTTCTCAGACATGGTCAAAGGGCTGCTTGCCTTGCTCTAATAGGTCTCCGGGTCTTCGAGGTCTTCCAGCCCAACTCCGAGTACTCCGTTTATCCCGTCAACTATCGTCGAAAACAACCAGAGTAAGCCACACAACAAGCAAAAACAAATGTACTCTAAAAATTGGAATTTTATTTTTCTTGGACCTCTCTGGTCATAAGAAAAATACCTGAAGCTTGTTCTAGGAGATTTGGATCATCAGAGGTTTTGAATGAATGAAAGGAGGAATAGGTGATCCTATAAGAAGTCTACAGAAAACATTCTGCTAAAAATGAGTGGAGGCACTCATTTAATAGAGCATGAATTTAGAAACATTTAGTAAGTGGTTTCACTTGAATTGGAGTTGGTATGAATTTCCTATGGATTTTATAATATGGAATAAACAACAAAAGGGCTATTTATTTGATGCAACACAAACATTGCAAATAAAAAATGTTGACCTAGGCTAGGAAATTAGAGAATGATTTTTAGAGTCTCTGGAAATTGGAATCACCCCATTTGGAGTTGATTTGAATGCTATATGAATTTACAAAGTGGGGTTTGAATAAATCAAATACATATTTGGATTTGATCTCTACAGAAAATGTTCCTGGAAAATTGTGCAATGCACAGATCTGGATAGGACATGATTTGAGAAACCTACAGAAACTTCAATCATTAGATTTGGAGTAAAAATGAATTAGATATGGGTTTATGAAGTTTCTAATAAAAAGGAAAATGTGAAAAGGGGCTTACACAAAGGCCTATATGGCACACAGGCGGGGAATAACTACTCGGCCGGCCCAGTAGCTCAGCTGAGCCTGCGTAGCTGCCATGCCGAAAGCGCACCTACTAAAAGGCTCTTTCAGCGCGGGGAGGCGCAAAACGCTGAAGGGCGTGTCCACTTAAGTGGCGCGGCCCACCGAGCTGCCTCACTGGCCGGCTGACAAGAGGGACCCGCCAGCTGACGGGGTCTTCTCCTACCTCCCGCCGAGGGAGGCAAAGGCAGCCTCGGCGGCACCTGTCGGCGCTACCGGCCACCGGCTCGAGTGGCCGAGCCACTACTTAGTGCAGGAAACAACGACGGCTCCACCATCGCACGAGCAGACGTCGAGGCCCATGTGGGAGCGCTCACGATGACGGCAAGTCGAGGGCGGCAACGGTGGGCGTGGGTAGGGCGGCACGACAGGGGAGAGAGGGAATGAGGATGAGGGGAGGCTTGAGGGGGGTGCCGTGGTGCTCAGGTGGATCTTAGAAGGAGAGAGGGGCTCGAGAATGTGTGGATTTTGGATATGACCCGCGGGAGAGCTCCGACCATTGCCATGGAGGGAGAGCCCGAATGGAAAAATTGCTGGTTCCCGAGGCTTGCTGGAGGTGGAGAGGGGGTGAAGTGGCCGAGAGGGGCTCAGGGGGAGGCTCTATGCAGAGGGGGTGGCGAGAAGGATCTCGGATGCTCTTGGGTGCTCTGAGCACGGCGAGAGCATACGATCCAGAGGGAGATCGACGGCTTCTAGGCGTTAGGGAGGGCTTGGACGATTAAAGGTGAGTGCCCTGGCGCTCTAGGACAAACTGCCATGACTAAACATGGCCTGCAAGGTGAAGACAAGGTGCAAATCACCATTATTGCACGCCAGGGAGGTGGTCACCACCCCACTACGTATCCATAACCCCTTGGCCAGACCAAGGTGTCAAGCATGCAAGGCATGCATGGGAGAGAGCACTAGTGAAGTTTGAACTTGAATGGAGCAGATAAGGCAGGGTTTCAGCTCTGCTTAAGTTTGCAATAACAAACTTAGGGCTAGCAAAGAGTGTTTGCACTGAGAGGAAATTGAGATGAGAGCATCTCTAGCAGTCTTATTTATGGAAGGACTACAAGACTGCCAATTTTTAGCTCAGATGAATGAGATTAGCTAGAAGTTGTAGTTCAAGGCTACATTTCTGCCAGAAATAAAGTTTCTGATGGGCTGCTCATATTTCCCACATGAGCATGCCATATTTTGGTTTGGAATGTTGCATTAGCATGCTAGAGGCTCTCTGGAAAGAGGTGGGGGCATGTGCTTAAGCAGAAGTATAGAAAGAGGGGTAATATAGTGCTGCCAAGGTAAAAATGAGAGGTAGATACATGGGGTCACCCTCCAATAATTGACCAGTGGCCATGGCAAGGTTACTGGAGGTAAAATGGGACTATAGAGAGTTGTGGTAAAGTTTTATGCTCAAGGAGATTAGTGGAAGGGGCCAAGGTAACAATTTTGGTAATTAGGCAAAAGGTGTTTGATGGATACTCCCAAGCTTCTACACGCCAGACAACCAGAAGTTTAGGAAACATGCTTTTTGACGCCTTCCTAATGCAACAAATAAATTCTGCATTGTAGAGGTGTAAGCTTTTCTAGACGGGGCACACCTACATGTTCTTCTCAGAAAGATAGTAGTCATTTGGAATAGTTCAAGCATAGAAGTAATCTTTTTGCTGGGATCTTGTGCATCTTATTATTCATGAAAAAATGTTATTAGGAGGGAACATACAATAGATGAAAACATAGAAATAAATCTAGTGAAAGATGCCTGCATACATCAGATCCAATGCTTTTACATAAACAAATCCCTTGTTTCAACTCACCAGTTGTGATGACAATTCACACTAATTACTGGTGAAATTAAGAATCTCACCGCAACTACTCAAAACATGCGAGCGAAATACTCTACACACTTGTCACTTGACACTAAGATTACATAGTTGACAACTTGTTACACATACATCTCTTCCTTTGCCTACTCTGCTTTGCTCAGCTTAGTATATAAGACTACAAACAGCAAGACTACACTACAAATGGCCTTCCTTCTTCTACTTCAACCACTTGAGCGCACATTGCCTCACTTGAGCGCAACATCTATCAGGCCGATGAGCCATCGCGACGACTTGAGCTTGAGAGTGTCATGTTGCATGTCTGGCTTCAAGCAACTCCAAAGGCGCCCTACTCATGTATGAGGGGTCGATACATCGTTGAACTGCATGGTGTTAACTATCCGCTCCACCTCTCAACCTAGTTATTATAGTTGTTTCACTACCAACTACCTAAAAATGATAATATGTTGTAGGTTCATCCACTTCACCAATGGTGACCGAACTACATATCACATATCCAGCTAAAAGTGTGTTCTAAGTTTATGACATATGTGTGGTGAGTCAATAACGCAAGGCTGTCTTCACTACCAATTGCCTAGAAATGACAACTATTTCACGAGTCTGGCTTCTAAAGGTTCAAGATGGGTATGCTCTTTTATAAAAGTTTTTGGGTCTCCCATAAATTAAGTGCATACCCAAAGAGCTGAACTATGATATAATAAAGCATGTATGCAGAAATAGTAAAAGTAGTCATATAATTAAGCTCACTACGTTGTACTACATTGTGGACTTCAACTGGCTCATCAGTTGCGAGGCAATGATGACCGATGTTCGCAACAACTCCATCCTCAGCACAATAGAAGCCAATCTACATGTTGCAGATGACCCACACAAAAAAAGCAATTTACTTATAGGGTCATGTTATGGAAACAGAAACTTCAAGGGTAGTATGCCGGAGTGAAGCTTACCAATTGACGGTTGTATGAGTCAACGACCTCAACACACAAAAGCTATGGTGGCTTTCATGCCCCACAATCTTTACCAAAAAATCAACAAAAAATTAGGACCCATGGAACTGAATAGTGGGGGTGTTTACATACATAGACGATGCGACGACGACCAACATGAGGGCGAGACGACGGGAATGGCGACGGGGAAGGGAGGGGCATCGTGCACAGCGGGCGATTACGGCCACCGCGACCACAAGGCATACAAGGAGGGAAGCGACATCGTCCATTGATAGTACTGCGGCCACCGCGACCATGAGGCTGACGGGAAGGGGAGCGACGACGGTAGATCGAGATCTGGCCGGCGAGGTGGTGTGTGGGGGCTTGGTGGTGGCGAGTTTTTTTCGGAGAGGGAAGAGAGGGGATCGGTGCGAGGGACGTGAGTTCGTGGAGGCTGAATCGTGGGGAGTGGTTTTTTCTTCTCTTTTTCGTTGTTTCTGTTTTTGAGCGGATTGTGCAGAAACGGGGGAGCGGTGGGCTGGTTCTCCAAAAAAATATCAATCGTGAGCAATGAAAACGATGGAGGTAGTCAAATCATCACGACAGATGGCAGATCCCCCTTTAATGGTAGAGACAACTCGGCTAGTATGGGTATTTTAGTTTGTATGGATAACAAGTCCTTGTAATAATAGCATGGGAGTTTTAGATAGTATGAATAATTTGGGTAGTATGGGTATTTCGGGTTTTCTAGAATGGAACCCGAACCCTAACGCAAAAACCGAATAGTCAGGAAATAAGAACCAAACCCTTACCCGATACCCGAATTACCCGACAATTCGGATAATTCGGTTCGGTTCGGGTTCGGGTTTGGGTACCCAAACGCCCATGGTGAGGTATGTGCTACGGTAAGCAAACCAACTCCAAAACGTTTTCAATGGCAATTTTTACCAGTTTTGGAATATTCAAAAATTAGGGAAATTTAAAATAGTCCGAAGCATGCACGAGGAGCCAGGGGGCGCAACCTATCCCCTGGCCACGCCCTGCAGGCTTGTGGCCACCCCGTGGACCCTCCCACTATTCGGGAAAACCTTACAGGTAGGAGCCTATTAGTAGCAATGGAAAGTAGAAAGCGCTGCTACTATTAAGCAGTAGCGCTGGATATCACCCACAGCTACTGCTAATCTCCTTAGCAGTAGCGCATGCCTCATAATATGCGCTACTGATAAACAGGGAACCCCTCAGTAGCTATAGTAGCAGCAGCGTTCCTAAACCTGCGCTACTGCTAAGTTCAATATCAGTAGCGCTGCGTAGTATCCAGTGCTATTGATAAAAAGGGCCCAACAACGTAACCGCAGTAGCTGTAGTAGCAGCGCAGGTTTAGGACAACCACTACTGCTAAGTACAATAGCAGTAGCGCATGTTTACGAACCAATGCTACTACTATGTTCAGTTAACACCCCCACCGTGGAATCGAAATTTCCTAACTCCCCTCCCCCACCCCCTTCTCCTCGATCTATAGCCGCCGCCGCCTCCCTCGCCTCCCTCACTGTCACCGTCGTCGTCGCCGCCGCCTCCCTCATCGGCGCCACCGCCCCCTCCCCTCGTCGCCGCCACCGCCCCCCTCGCCGCCGCCTCCCTCACCATCGCCACCACCCCCCTCCTGCTTCGGTAAGCCTTCACAGCGGCCTTGATCTTGTTCACGGCTTCGTACCCACATAGATGGAGGCATCACAACCCCGCAAAAGGTCATTATAAAAGATACATTGTAAGATTTGTACGCATCTATGTATATTTCAGTAAAATTTCATGGAAATATATAGTACTATTTCCACCTTAACAGTGTTAATCTACTGTTAAAGATTGGTAGTTATAATTAGAAAGTTCAATGCATGCCTGGACAGTCTCATGTTTATTCCACAAGGGACATAGGGAGTAGTATGTTTATTAATTTATATAGAATGAAAATGATAAGACAACTTCTTCGTTGTTTGTGACCACATAAATGGATTTAATTAGTTCATGCTATGCCATGTTGATCATTGGTCATCTAAACTTGGGGAAAATAACCCTTGTCAGATGATCCTTGATCATCTAAAATTGTTGGTGTTGTTCACCTAAAGGTTGATGATTTCAAGTACTTAGACTTAGTAAGAAGCACCTCTTGCATAATTTAGGTTTAAAACATAAATCTTATTTTTCTAGACACTAGAAGCTTAATAAGAGTTGAAGTTGGTGAGAAACCAAAAATTAAGCTCATGTTTTTTCTTACCTGGCATCTAGCAAATGTTGTATTTGAAATGTAGTGCACATTATTATTCGAGCATTGCCGGAATGTCCGAGTGGCCTATGTTTTGCCGGCATGTTGATTCATTTCCGTTCCGGCAAGTTTTAGGCGCACCATATGTCCACTATTTAGCAAAGGTCATGCTGAAAATTTCCGTGAATTTCGTCATGACTAGTGCTAGAAACTAGGACATATGGAGTGCTTGGGAGTGTGAATTCTTTCGATATAGTGTCACGGTTGTTGTTTACACATTTACCACATTAAAACAGGAAATGTCTGACGATGAATATTGGGGCGACTGTCGGGGTATGTGCGACACGCCTCACCTGCGAGACGATAGGTTCTTCAGCATGAAGCTTGACGAGAATGGAGATATGTTCCTCCCTTGCCATGCAAGAAGATATGTGTTGGAGAGGCTCGGTTTCGAAGACCACAAGAGAATTGAGACGAGGATCGCTAACCTGAGGACTATACATGATCACACATTTGATATCAAAGTATTTAATTCAGTTTTTCAAACAGAATTTGGGTGCCCAAAGTGGGAAGATCTTTGCAAGGCGTATGGATTTCATGAGGGTATGGAAATAACCTTTGATCTTCGTCCTGAAGATAATATGCCAGGCAACATCGACATTTGGGTGGTTGTCGATGATATGCTTCCTGTTTTACCTCCATGTGAGTTTCTCAACCATATTTGTCAAGTAATTTGCATTTATATTTAGAAATAGTTGGTGTTCATCCATATACTAAATTTGTTAAATTATATTTTACAACTTATTTCGTTGCTTCGACTGAATTATGGAAATTAATTGACAAAACACACTACACGTATGGATCACATCTAACTTGGGAGGAGAAGGATGTTCTTCTCCACTTTCTTGTTGCTGGTGTTCTGGTTTCTAGGGATACCTTCCCGTATAATTTTGGAATTTGTCTAAATTATACATTTTACATGCCACTAGTGCATAGGTTGAGGCCGGATGACATTCGCCAAAATGTATTGGTAAGAGTTTCCTAATTAAGTACGCTCTACTATTGCATAAATGGTGTTGATTACATTGCTAACTAGGTTATTATTATGTTCTTCAACAGCAACTTCCAGATGATGTAGTGCCTCTAATGATGCTCCCAGAAGGTCAAATGAAAATTAGAAGCCCACTGAGGGCTGAGTTCGATGCTCCATACTCGAGTAGCCTCAAATCAAGATAAAAGTCTCCAAACTGAAGCATGGAGAGAAATAAAGAAGGAGCGCAATCCACAAGTTGGAGACCGTTGGATCTCTGTGATTCATCATGGAGACATAGGTGTTATTCTATTTTATGACATTATACCTAAGAGCGAGGACAAGGTCAACTTGACATGATCGATTAGGATGCATGCATATGATGACTATTAAGATGTTTCTCTGTTTTACTTTATGTGTATCATATGATAACTTGGTATATGATTAAGATGATGATGAGTTGTTAGATGAGTACATAAGATGAATATGATTTATATGACATGATACTCCCTCCGTCCCAAAATTCTTGTCTTAGCTTCGTCTAGAAATGGATGTATCTAAGTACTAAATTTGACTAGATACATTCGTATCTAAACAAATGTCAGACAAGAATTTTGGGACGGAGGGATTTCAAACAATTAAATCATGTGACATCAAGACCTAAGGGTTAATAGGATTGATAGCTTACTATTGTGAGGAAAACAACAAGTGAAGTCTTGGAAACTAGGGGCGATAGAATGAGGAAGTTAAGCGTGCTCGGGCTGAAGCAGTGACAGGATGGGTGACCGACCGGAAAGTTAGACGATTTAAAGATTAAATTGTCAAATAATTCAAAGATTTGAAATGAAAATTAGATGTCAGATTTGAAATGAAAATTAGAATAAAACATAAAAACAAATCAAAACATATTCAAAAGTTTTCTTAGATTTGAAAATAAAAACATAGTTACCAGTAGCGCTGGACAGGGATGCGCTACTCCTAAATATACTTACGAGTAGCGCTGCCCGTACCAGCGCTACTACTAGTTAATAGCTGTAGCGCGATAGCAGTAGCGCTCGGCCCAGCGCTACTACTATAGGATTATCAAGCGCTACTGGTAGGCTTTTCCCTAGTAGTCTCCTGACTCCGTTTTCTTGTGGAATACTCCTTCAGGTCAGCAAAAATTCATTATATAATATCCCGAAGATTTTGACCCTCCTATCTCGACAATACCTGTTGGTTTTGTTTCGAGTTGTTTCTGTAACAGATTTAGATCAATATGACATCTTCAAGTGCTCTAAAGGATAAGTTCTTTGAAAGGGTCATCAACCCCTAGCTTGCGGAGGTGCAGCAATACCCTCAAACCATTGAGATGCAGGAGGAGTGATGCACATCCCTGATGTTGAGGGGCCAAACAAGACCGGAAGCATGGAGGCAAGGCTCGAAGCAATGGAGCAACAAGTCTTCAAGTGCCAAGGGATGGTGGAACGAGGACTTAATGCCAATCACCTGATGATCGCGGAGTTTACCCATTAGCACAAGTTGGATGCTAAGAACCTCTGGGATCACGTCTTCTAGATTTACGAGAAAATCGAGCACCTCCAAGCCCAGATCTATGACATGCAAAACCAAAACTGTCAGTATGAATACAAATTTAAGAATATGAGTTTGGCTGCAGGCTTGAGGATTCCGGAGACTAGTTCATCTTTTCACGACGGTGAGCCCATGCCTTAAAAGACGGAGGACAAACTTCCAACCTCACCCACGACTCCAACATCACCACATTCGAAGCAAGACAAATGAAAAAATGGGTATGGCCACTCCCCTTGGCTTATGTCAAGCTTGGGGTAGGTGCCCCGGTATCGTATCTCCATCACACTTTTTTTACTTTTTGGTTTTTCTTTGTTCGATCCTTTTAGTTATATCTTGATCTAGTGGAATAAAGTTTAAGTGTGATCTAGTTTTGATTTTTATTTTTGTTCCCCCTATGTAAGCAAGTCCGAGAGTTATATAATAAAGAGTAGTTTTGAGTCAAGGGCTTTGCTTGCTTGCCATATGATCTTAAGAACAAGAAATAGAAAGAAGTATAGAATAAAAGTAAAAGAACATGCATACTGATCTTATGAGGAGTGATGAGTTCAAATATAAAAAGTATGTCGATTGAAATTTGTTGTGAGTTGACAAACAAAGCTATTGGTCATTGTTGCAATTATGAGGAAGTAATAAAGAAAGAGAGTTTCACATATAAATATATTATCTTGGACATCTTTTATGATTGTGAGCACTCTTTAAAATATTATATGCCAAAAGGTTGATGTTGGACAAGGAAGACAACATAATGAGTTATGTTTGCTTATTTCCGAATAAAAGTTATATGGTTGTAGATCCTTCAACATGTGTCCCTTGCTTCCACTTCATATTAGCCAGAAACTCTTGCACTAAGTAGAGATACTACTTGTGCATCCAAAAACCTTTAACCTAGTGTTGCCTTGAGAGTCCACCAGACCTACCTGTCGATTGAGTAAGACCCTTCAAGTAAGTTGTCATTGGTGCAAGCAATAAAATTTGTTCTTTAAATATGTGTGGTTTATTAGTGCGAGATAATAAACTTTATACGAACTTGAGATATAGAAGAAATAAAAGCGACGGACTACATAATAAAGGTCTTTATCACAAGGGGAAATATAAAGTGACGTTCTTTTGCGTTAAGGGATTGCACATCCAACTATAAAAGCGCATGACAACCTCTGCTTCCATCTGTAAAGGGCCTATCTGTTACCTTTACTTTTCTAGTACTTATCTTTATGTAAGAGTCATGGTGAGCTTCACCATTTCCTTTATTTCGCCCTTATCTTTTGGCAAGAGTAATGTGTTGGGGAACGAGCTAGACAAATATATCCACTCGGATGTGGGTGATCATGAGTTATTATTGTTGACATTACCCTAGGTAAATAGTCGGGAGGCAAAACTATAAGCCCCTAGCTTTCTCTCCGTCCGATTGAAGCTTTGACCTCATAGGTACCGCGTGAGTGTTAGAAATTATGAAAGAACATAAGATGATTGAGTATGTGGATTTTCTTTACAAGCTCTCATATCGACTCTTTCCTATGTTGCGATAAATTGGAATTGCTTCAATGACTAAAATCATAGTTTGTGAGTTCTCAATAGAGTTCTTGATTCATACTTTGCCTTGTGAATGAATTGTTACTCTAGTATAATATATTCTATGTCAATATGTATTGCTGTTCTAAAGATAATCATGATGCCTTTATGTCCGTATTTTATCGACACCTCTATCTCTAAACATGTGGGCATATTTTTAGATCTCGGTTTTCGCTTGAGGACAAGCGAGGTCTAAGCTTAGGGCAGTTGATACGTCCATTTTGCATCATGCTTTTATATAAATATTTCTTGCATTATGGGCTGTTAATACACATTATGGTACAATACTTATGCCTTTTCTCTCTTATTTTACAAGATTTACATGAAGAGAGAGAATGCCGGCACCTGGAATTCTGGTCTAGAAAAGGAGCAAATCTTGGAGACCTTTTCTGCACAACTCCAAAATCCCTGCAAATTTATGGAGAATTGTTTTGGAATATTTAAAAAATAATTGGCAATAGAAATACCGGAGGGGACCCACCAGGAGATCACAAGCCAGGGGGCGGCCTACCCCCGAAGCCGCACCCTGCAGGCTTGTGGGCCCCCTGGTAGGCCTCCGATGCCCATCTTTTATATGAAGGGTTTTGATGTGGAAAAATTCATATCAGACCTTTTGGAACGAGGCACGGCCGTCTCGAGGCAGAACTGTGACAAAACCAATCTAGGGCTCCGGCGGGGAAACTTCCCTCCGAGAGGGGGAAATCGAAGCCATCGTCATCACCAACGATCCTCTCATCGAGAGGGGGTGAATCTCCATCAACATATTCATCAGCACCATCTCCTCTCCAAATTGTAGTTCATCTCTTGTATCCGATCTTTGTCTCAAAACCTCAGAGTGGTACATGTGGGTTGCTAGTAGTGTTGATTACTCCTTGTAGTTGATGCTAGTTGGTTTATTTGGTGGAAGTTCGTATGTTCAGATCCTTAAAAATTATTATTACTCCTCTGATCATGAACATGAATATGCTTTGTGAGTAGTTACTTTTGTTCCTAAGGACATGGGATAAGTCTTGTTATAAGTAATCATGTGAATTTGGTATTCGTTCGATATTTAGGTAAGATGTATGTTGTCTCTCCTCTAGTGGTGTCATGTGAACGTCGACTACATGCCACTTCACAATTATTTGGGCCTATAGGAAGGCATTGCGAAGTAATAAGTAGATGATGGGTTGCTAGAGTGACAGAAGCTTAAACCCAAGTTTATGCGTTGCATCGTAAGAGGCTAATTTAGATCCATATGTTTAATGCTATGGTTAGATTTATCTTAATTCTTCTTTCATAGTTGCAGATGCTTGCGAGAGAGGATAATCATAAGTGGGATGTTTGTCCAAGTAAGGGAAGCACCCGAGCACTGGTCCACCCACATATCAAATTATCAAAGTAACAAACAGGAATCATATGAGCATGATGAAAACTAGCTTGACATAAATTCCCATGTGTCCTCGGGAGCGCTTTTATTGATATAAGAGTTTGTCCAGGCTTTTCCTTTGCTACAAAAATGATTGGGCCACCTTGCTGCACCATTGTTACATTTGTTACTTGCTACCCTTTACGAATTACCTTACCACAAAACTATCTATCACCGATAATTTCTGTGCTTGCAGAGAATACCTTACTGAAAACTGCTTGTCATTTCCTTCTGCTCCTCCTTGGGTTCGACACTCTTACTTATAGAAAGGACTATGATAGACCCCCTACACTTGTGGGTCATCACACCCTTGGGCAGGGGCGCTGGGAAATCAATATTTGCAGCTCGGTTCGCCAATTTGTGCATACCAAGGGAGACTTTCAAGCTTTAAACTAAAATGTAGGATTAATTATATCTCGAGTATGGATAATTACCTTCTTCAGAGTGTGAGATTCTTAGGAGCCACGGTCTAGCCAAGGAACGGGAAACCTGGCCAGCTTCGTCTTGACGAGGGAGATGCACATGCCATTTAGGTCCGTGGGGAAGTCTTGTATGGTTCGGGGGTCCTCAGGCTTGTAGAGCCACATTGGGTTAGCCCGGTGTTGGAGCAGTCTGACACAGCGATGCAGCATCATGTTGATCGCATCCACTAGCTTGACACTCTTCTTAAAGCAATGGATTCTTCTGTGAAGAGTGGTTACCTCCTCCGGGTTGCCCGATTCTAGGTTCATCGGTCTCAAGAGTTTAGCTTCTTCGTAAGTAGACATGCCCGTGAAGGGTGGAGGCATGGCCTGGTCCTCGCTGCGAGGCTTGGTGATGTAGAACTAGTCTCTCTGCCACATATGTACCGTCTCAACGAAGGTCCTCTCTAGCCATTTTGGCTTATGGTGCTTGCTGATCATGGGACCGCCGCACTCGGTGAAATCATCACTGTGAGTCTTCGGCATGACACAACAGTTCTTTATCCACAAGCCAAAGTGCGGCGTCACACTTAGAAATGCCTCACAAACCATGATGAAGGCAAAGAAGTGGAGGATGGAGTTTGTGGCAAGATTAAAGAAATCTAGCCCATAGAAAAAGAGAATCCCCTGCACGAAGGTGTGTAGGGGAATCCCAGGCCTGGGTGATGGTCGCGATGTCAACCCTCGAGGGAACCCATCTCCCTTCCAGATCTTCCCCTACCATTTAAAATGCTTTGAGCTTGGTGGAATAATTTGGGGGGCTGGAAGCTGCAGATGTCGGAACCGGGGCTTCACAGGCCCAGAGAGGTTCGAACACTAGGGTGCGCTCATCCTCCTAACCTGTTCTACCTCTCAACCTCACGTCGACTCTCCTACGGCTCAAGCTAAGGACGACGAACAAAACACACACGTTGTTTACCTAGGTTAATGCCACCTTGCGGTTTCTCAACGCGGGCCTGAGGAGGGCACGACCTCGAGGTGGAAATGTTGGTTCCTGGCAACCATCAATGAACTGCCCCTTGTTGGGAGGGGGGCTCCCGAGGGTCGGATTCCTCGGCCTTGGCTGGGAGCGCTCCCGGGACCACAATGTGCGCCGTGCCATGGGCCACAGGTAGGCACGCCTGGTTACCCCCAATCCCAGAGCCCCGACAGTAGCCTCCGAGCCCGCAACATGGATGACCCGGTAATCGGAGGTCGAGACCATGCGAGCTCTCACCGCCTGTAGGCCAGGTCGAACGTGTGGCGTGCGACGGGGCATGGGGTGCAACCATCATTACTCACCTTCACGCCACACCCACCTTTCTGCATCTTCTTCGTCCCCGCAAGAACAAGACAGATTGAACCACCGAGCGAGTCACCTCCTCCCTCCTCTTGCGGCTCCAGCGCACGGATGGCGTGTGCCAACAAGAAGGGAAAGTTTGCGGCCTCTTCTGCGAGCTCTGCCATCACCGAGCCTGCTCTCGTGCCCTCTAGCATGTCTGGGAGGAGGACTTCGTCCCAGTGCTCCCTCTGGTGGCCCGTGGCACGAATGAGGGGCGAGCGACCGACATCTGGCCGGGTTCGGCTGTGTTGACAGCCCGGTGAAGACCGCCTACCATTCTTCCTCCACGGCATCTACGCCACGCTGGTCCCGCCATTCTCCGATTTCTTCTATGTCATTCTTTCCCATTATCAGATCCAAGCCCTGCACCTTCAGCTCAACTACGTCCTCCTACTGGCTACCTTTGCCTTTCACTAAGAGGCCTTCATGGGTGTGAGGCCCTTGGTGGTGCTCTTTTGTCACTTCTTCAGCTTGGAGTTCACAACCCCGGGCTAGTGCTCCGCGTGTGTCTCCTTCGTTGATGTCACAGGCTCATGCACTCACCTGAAGGCTGGGAAGAAAGGTGGAAGGTTATCGGCACCACTGGGTCTTCATGGACGCGCGTTGGGAAAGTGTGCTCCTGGCGACCCCCACGGGTCCGCCACAGCAAACCTCCGGGTGGAGCCACAAGAAACTCACCGACCCGAGGGCGGCACCTGTCTTGGAGTGAATCGCCTCTCTTGCAGAGGCCTGCTTGACGGGGACGATGATTATCGAGGAGTTCCTGGGGCGTCGCATCGCACTGCTTCAGGCGCACTCGCGCCCCTTATGGGAGTTGACCAACGGGAGGGACCCGATGCGATTACACGTCTGCGGCCTCACACACAACGAGATGGATGGAGTCTTGGGGGTTGTGCTTGGCTCCGATCCTGAGGACCTTCTGGGTGCCATGCCACCACTGTATGCGTGCGACGACATGGAGGGACTTGTCGCGGAGATGCCTGTCTTCGACTAGTGGGGGGATCATCGGGTCGCACAAGGGCTCCTCCATCACGGTGCCATACTCGAGCGAGGATGGCAGCAACCAGGACACAGAGGCAATGGAAGGGGAGGAGGACGTCGGTCGGATTCCACCACCCAATCCTCATCTGTCCTTGTGCAACCTCGGAGACGACGTTGCTGTGGACGAGCGGCGCCAAACGATTCCCCTGGGCTTGTGGCCTCACGAGAAGGGGCGGGGTCAGGCCCCATGGCGGTTGATGCACCAGCGATGGGAGCCTCTAACAATGGTGCGACACCTTCCTTGGCAACGGATATACCTTTCCAGGGGACCCCTCTGCCCCCCACAGAGGAGGGAGTCTAGGGCAAGCTTGCAGGGGACCACATCGAGCGCCCCTCTAGTGGCAGCAGGGCGGCGCATGAAGGTGGCGAGGGCGCGTCCCCTGCCATCGAGAAGAAGAGGAAGTGGGCCGTCACGGAAGAGTAAGTACCTTAGTCCATCCTCATGTCGTTCACACACGATTGGTTTACTCAGGCCAACTCTTCTTCGGCGCATGCGCCTGGTGGCTGCGAGGAGAAGAAGAAGAGGGTCGCCCTTGGGTCTCGGTGCGCGTGGAGGCGTCTTGCGCGAGCCGAGCGCTGTGCTTGGGCGTACGGGTGCACTGCACCCCCAAGTGTTCCTCTTATGCGAAAAGGGAGGTGCAACGTCGACTATCGAGGTCGCAGGGTCCGGCCCCCGGCACAAACTGTCGAGGTTGTGGCCACCTTCGGGGCCCCAGAGGTTGATGCGACGACCTCCACAAGTGCACCATGGATGCCAAATGCGGGGGAGAACCTAGAGCCCCATGCATCTCAAGCGGAGGGCGCTGGGGCGCTCTTGTTATGGCAGCGGGCAACACCGGGACGACTACCCCTCGGGAGGTCCTTGCCCTGGTGGGCCAGGACGTGTTGCTGACGCGCAGGGCCATGACCAACGCTCGGGACGTGCTTGCCCAGACCAAGGTGGATTTCCGAGACACCGAGGTGCGCTTGGCCGTGAAGCGTGCTAGGTTATCCGTGGGGTGGCACCAACTTGAGCGCTCCGCCAAGGAGGTCCATGGCAAGGCCGAGGCCATCCCTGTTGAGGGCTAGAGGGAGGTCGCCGAGGCGAAGGCCGCTCGCGCTAGCACTCTTGCCGAGAAGGAGGCGTTCACCAAGCGCTGCAAAGAACCGAAGACCAGCTTGAAGGCACTCCAGGAGCGGGTTGAGGAGACGCAGTAGCTCCGGCTGTGGGAAGAGGACGCCAGGGCCCATGAAGTGAAGCTTGCAAATTGTGACTCCGAGCTCGCGAAGGTGGCTGCCGAACAAGCGGCAGAGCACGGGCATCTGGAGGCACTACAATGCAAGGTGGCCGAGGCCAAAGCCAAGCTGCTCACCCGGGAGGAGGAGATTGAGGCCATTGCCGATTCAAAGGAGGCAACGGACCATGCTGCACTCTCCTTTCTGGAACTCAAGGACCGCTAGGCCCTGTGCTCCATCTGTAGGCTGGAGCTTGAATCTCCCCTCATCCCGCGGGATACTAGCAAAGCCGAGCTTTCCTCGAAGCTCGTGAAGGAGTTCGAGGGCACGACAAAGAAGGTTGATGGCATCCTAGAGGAGGAATGTCGCGTCCTCTTCTGTGTGGCGGCGACCCGCGTCTTTAGCCATCTCCTCCTCCATGATCCCCGCTTCAAGTTTGAGGAGGTGATGGGCCCCGTGCTCAAGGAATATTGCGATGACTTAGTGGCCGCCATGGAGGGCCACGTAAACACTCTGCTAGGGAAGTTCTTGTGTGGCGATGGCGATGAGCCCGGGGAGGAGCCGCTTGTCCTTGTCCTGAAATCGATTACTCTTGCCTCGAGGAGACGTCAGATGACAACTTTATAATATGGAACAATCTGAATTTTGTAATAAATGTTTGTGATCCGTAATTTATTTTTCCATGCTTGGTTTTCATCTTGCTTGCCTTTGTGCTCTCCGTCCGCAGGGCCCAGCCCTGCCGTGTATCTTAGCAGCCACTAGAACGCCAAGGGGGTTAGTGGCTACAAGACTAGTGAAGGTTCCTGAGCGCGATGCTCAAGACCCCCCCTTAACGTGCAAGCGGCTCGCTTGAGGGTCTTCACGTTCACTGTTGGGAGCCTTTTCCCTCTGGGTCGGCATGGCCAAGCCATGCGTGTATCTCAACCGGCACTTGAACGTTAGGGGGTGAGAGGCTACATGACCAGTGAATGTTCATGAGAGGTGATGCTCAAGATCCCCCCTTGACACGCAAGTCGCTCCCTTGAGGTTCTTAGTAGTCACCATTGGCAGCCTTTCCGCTGTGCATTGGCAGGGCCCAGCCTTGCGCGTATCTCAGCCGCCACTAGAATGCCAGGGGGTGAGAGGGTACATGACTAGTGAAGGTTCATGAAATGCGATGCTCAAGATCCCCCTTGATGCGCAAGCAACTCGCATTCCGTGGTGAGAGCCTTTGTACTCTGTGTCATCAGGGCCCAGCCCTGCGCAAACCTCGGCCACCACTAGAACGCCAGTGGGTGAGGGGCTATAGGTCTAGTGCAGGTTTCTGAGACGCCATGCTCAAGAACTAGCCCCCCCTTGATGTGCAAGCGGCTCTCATACAAACAAATTGGTGAGAGCGTCGTGCACCCGCCTGCTTACGCTTGGGTGTCGCGTGGGGAAACTAGACACCAAGGACCCCAGGACATGACGTGCACGGGGGTAAGCCCGAGAGACAGAGCTCGACCACTTGGATTTTTATTGTTGCGGGGACTAACCCGAGCACAAGCACCATGTACAGTCCCCACTCGTGCGAGGTACAAGGGGAACCTAGCGAGCGTGGAGCTCTGATGATCCTCCCCAGTGCGATGCATGGGGCTTCCACTTGGGTGTGGGCATAGTCGCGGTACGACACTAATTCCGGCAGTGCAGAACATGGGGACTTCCACTTGGGCATGGGTAGGAGCCCTCCACAGAAGCCACGACGCGGGTCATCGTGGGCTTCCACTTAGGAGGCTCCGAGGCATGTACAACCCCAAACTCATTATTACGTGAGAGCGTCATGGACGGTGATTACAATGGTGTCGGATACCCCAGGCACAAGGCTCAGGAGCTGCTAGTCTCAGTCTTCAGCACACCTACGAAACATGTGACATGTTGGCGACACGCGTCGGGTGATCGCCGCGAGGCCACTGAATGAAGGGGTTTGGCATCGAGGACCCCAGGAGGTGACATCTATGGGGGTAAGACCTTCAGACAAAGATGAGTCACTCGGGTTTAGCAACACTGCTGGGACGAACCCGAGCATAGACGCCGTGCCAGGTTCCTTCAAGGAATGATCATGTGAAAATCACCCTCTACATGGCGCCTAGGGCGACGAAGCGCCAAACCAGAAGTGATGCATTTCAAGCTAACAACATAAGCTTTGAAGGGAAATAACAGGGTTTACCACACAACCAAAAAGCAAGAAGTCCGCGAGGACGGGCCCTCCAGCCTGAGGATAACACGTCCCGAAGGGTGCACTCGATCTCGGATGAAACAAAAATTCACCTCGCGATTACTTTGTCACGGGAGCTCCAAGTTGCTGGACGACGCTTGTTGTGAGGGCTGGACCCTCAGGGGTCGGCTGCCTCCCGCAGTGCTGGGGGCTCGCGAGGTCCTGGCGCCACACGAGGCGCCAGTGCGAGTTGTGCCAACCTTCGGAAGGTAGCATCAGTGTTCTCGAGGATGAAGGGCACATGAACACGATCGGCGGCGGTGCCTCAACCTAGGCCCACGCACGAAGGCGAGAAGGAGCTTTGGGAGGCGACCCCATTGAGGCCCATGACATAGACGCACAGGTGCACCTCATCGGTCCTTCCGGGAGCGATGATTCTCGTGATGAAGCGCTCCGGGCAACGCTCGTCGTGCATGGCATGTAACTCTCGCAGCTTGTCGATCTCCTAGGCGATGAACTTTTGTGTCCCTGGCGCCCGGCGTCGTGCCCCTTGATCGGGAGGGCGCACGTTGAGGTGCGCCTCCAGGTGGTGCCCGAGCACGTCGCTCGGTGTAGCGGCTAGGTCTGATGCCTTCCAGGTGGAAGCCCCCAAGGCTGACCCGAGGGAGGTGCGAGGCGTGCCTTCCTATGCTGGAAGGGGGAAGGCACCCGCAGCATGCATGGGGCTTGCAACCCTGGCCTCAGTCATCGGACACTTTTCCTTGGTGGAGCCAGAGGCGGGTATCAACTGCTTCTTCCTCGGGGGTGCGACCTCGCGAGGCACATCGTCCCCGGCATCGTCGGAGCGCTCCGCTGCAGCGGCCCTGTAGGCGCGCTCGAGGGAGAAGACCACATCTTTTTTGTCGCAGGTGACCTTGATGTTGCCACTCCAACCTGACATCTTGAGTCCGTTGTAACCGTGGTGGTTTGACGCTATGATCTCGGCCAACGCCCGGTAGCCCAAGATGGTGTTGTACGGGAGGCCAATGTGTGCCACGTCGAAGTCGATTAGCTCGGTGTGATAGTTGTCGCACGTGCCGAAGGTGACAGGAAGGTAGACCTGTCTGAGCTGAGTGGTGGAGCCCTCGGTTACCCCAGAGAATGGCTTGGTCGGCATCAACTGGTTGTAAGGCACCTGGAGCATGTAGAAGGTTTCGACAAAGAGCATGTTGAGGCATGCACCTCCATCGATGAGAGTCTTAGTGACTGCTACGTTGCTGATGGTGGGAGTGCATGTCATGGGGAGCATGCCAACAATGGCCATGGACTTGAGGCTATCGCTGGTGTCAAAGGTAATGGAGTACTGGGACCACTTGAGGGTCTTCGCTACCCGCAGCCTCGGGAGGGGGGCGTTCACCTCGCGAGAGAGCTGCTTGAACTAGCGGTTCGACGAGGGGGTATGATCTCCACCAAGAATGCAAGACACCGCGCGAGACTCCTGACAGCCTCTGTCCTCCTCGTCGTGTTCATTGTTATCATTCCTCCTCAACGGCGGTGGCAATGGAGGGGCACCATGTTGTCCCGAGGGTGCACCTCATGAGGCTGAACGCACCAGCCATTATCATGAGGCCGCTCGTACCAGCCCCGACGAGGGTTGCCGTTGCAGCTGTCCCACTTTCCGCCACCGCGACTGCAACCACGACCAACACTGTGGTCGTTGTGCTCCGGGCGCCGGCCAACCCCCTCATCTCAGAGACCTTGAGCTCTTGACAGTCTTCGGCTTGGTGGGTGTACACGTCGTGGTATATGCAGAACGGGCGGCGGTCCTTCTCGGGCATGCCCCTCTCGCGGGTCGTGCTTCTGCTCGGGTTCAGCCGCAAGCACGACGGGTCCTTTGCGCTTGACCTCCTTGACCTTGGCCTTGGTATCGTCGGGCGCGTTGTTAGGGCTTTCTTGGGTGAACAGGCGCCCCTCCTTCGCCTTGGCACACTTGTCGGCAAGGTTGAACAACTCCATGGCCGTGCTCAGGTTGTCATTGATAGCGAGCTTTTTGCACATCTTGAGGTCCTTGACACCATTGGTGAACTCCATGATGATTGCCTTGTCCGTGGCACGCGGGATCTTTTTGTGCACCTTGTTGAACCGTTGGATGTACTTGCGGATGGTATCTCAAGGGCACTACTTCACACGGCGTGGGTCATTGACGGAGAGAGCGCGACCGTTCGTGCCCTTGAGGTTGGCGACGAACAGCTCGCAGAGGTTGCTCCATGAAGAGACCGAGTCCTCGAGCGGGTTTAGGAGCCACGACCTTGCACCATCCTTGAGGGCCATCGGAAGCCAATTCTCCATGACCTTGTCATCCCCGCCCGCTGCTTGGACGGTCAGGGTGTAGAGTTGCAGGAACTCTCCGGGGTTGAGGGAGCCATCATAGCACGGGGCCAGGTCAGGCTTGAACTTGGCCGATCAAACCACCATGCACAACTCACGAGTAAAGGCTCGACAACCCATGGTGTTTGAGTGACCGCCACGTGCGAGGACAGCTTGGTTGTGGCGCCCGGCCGCCACAACATCCCAGACGACCCGATCCAGGAGTTGACGCTGCTGCTTGAGGATCGCGTGCGCGTCGAGCCGAGCCTCATGGCGGACGATCTGGCACCTATCTCCTTCTTCTTGGGCATGTAGGGGGTGGTTCGTGAGGCAGGTTATCCAGGCACGCGTCGACCGTGGGCTTGGATTGGTCGCCGCATGCAGGAGGAGGCGGCGGCGCCCCCCGAGCCTCCTCACCATCCCAGGATAGAGGGGGCGAAGCGAGCGAGAGGGCGCCTGGGCCTCTCCAACGGCGGTAATGAGCTTGGTGATGCAACGAGCCACACATCCTAGACGGCATCTGATACGTCCATTTTGCATCATGCTTTCATGTTGATATTTATTGCTTTTTGGGCTGTTATATTACTTGTGGTACCATATTTATGCCTTTTCTCTCTTATTTTGCAAGGTTTATTTGAAGAGGGAGAATTCAGGCAGCTGGAATTCTGGACTAGAAAAGGAGTAAATCCTAGTCCACTATTCTGTACATCTCCAAATGCCCTGAAAATTTACGTGGATTTTTTCTGGAATATATTAAAAATACTGGGCGAAAGAACTACCGGAGGGGGGCCACCAGGGCTCCACAAGCTTGCCCATCGCCACCACCCCCTGGTGGCGTAGGGCAGGCTTGTGGGCTGCCTGAAGGCCCACTAGCCCCCTCTTTTGCTATATGAAGCGTCCTGGTCTGGAAAAAAAAATCAAAAGGGAGCTTTTTCATGTTTTCGCCGCCGCAACGAGGCGGAACTTGAGCAGATCCTATCTAGAGCTCCGGCAGGACGATCCTGCCGGGGAAACTTCCCTCCCGGAGGGGGAAATCGTCGCCATCGTCATCACCAACACTCCTCTCGTCGGAGGGGAGGCATCTTCATAAACATCTTCATCAGCACCATCTCCTCTCCAATCCCTAGTTCATCTCTTGTAACCAATCTTCGTCTTGCGACTCCGATTGGTACTTGTAAGGTTGCTAGTAGTGTTGATTACTCTTTGTAGTTGATGCTAGTTGGATTACTTGGTGGAAGAGTTTATGTTCAGATCCTTGATGCTATTCATTACACCTGTGATCATGATTATGATTATGTCTTGTGAGCAGTTACTTTTGTTCCTGAGGACATGGGATAAGTCATGTTAATAATAGTCATGTGAATTCGATATTCGTTCGGTATTTTGATATGTTGTATGTTGTTTTTCCTCTAGTGGTGTTATGTGAACGTTGACTACATAACACTTCACCATATTTGGGCCTAGAGGAAGGCATTGGGAAGTAGTAAGTAGATGATGGGTTGCTGGAGTGACAGAAGCTTAAACCCTAGTCTATGCGTTGCTTCGTGAGGGGCTGATTTGGATCCACTAGTTTAATGCTATGGTTAGACTTTGTCTTAATTCTTCTTTTGTAGTTGCGGATGCTTGTGAGAGAGGTTAATCGTAAGTGGGAGTCTTGTCCAAGTAAGGGCAGTACCCAAGCGCCGGTCCACCCACATATCAAACTATCAAAGTAACGAACGTGAATCATATGAACATGATGAAACTAGCATGACAGAAATTCCCGTGTGTCCTCGGGAGCGTTTTTCCTCCTATAAGACTTTGTTCAGGCTTGTCCCTTGCTACAAAAGGGATTGGACCACTTGCTGCACCGTTGCTACTACTTGTTACTTGTTACTTTTTGCTCGCTACGTTTCACCTCGCTACACAATCACTTGTTACCGCTACTTTCAGTGCTTGGAGTTATTACCTTGCTGAAATCCGTTTATCAGAGCCTTCGGCTCCTCGTTGGGTTCAACACTCTTACTTATCGAAAGGACTACGATTGATCCCCTATACTTGTGGGTCATCAAGACTCTTTTCTGGCGCCGTTGCCGGGGAGTGAAGCGCCTTTGGTAAGTGGAAATTTGTAAGGAAACATTTATATACTGTGCTGAAATTTATTGTCACTTGTCACTATGGAAACTCTTCCTTTGAGGAGTTTGTTCGGGGTATCTTCACCACGAACGGAAGCACGAGGAGTTGCTCCTCAACCTGAGGTACCTACTGAAAATATCTTTTATGAAATTCCTTTGGGTATGCTTGAGAAACTGCTGGCTAGTCCTTTCACAGGAGATGGATCTTCACATCCAGACATTCATCTAATCTATATAGATGAAGTTTGTGGTTTATTTAAGCTTGTAGGTTTTCCCGAGGATGTGGTAAAGAAGAAAGTATTTCCTTTATCTTTGAAGGATAAGGCATTGACATGTGATGATACTGGATCATGGGGCTACAATCGGTTGAAATTGGAATTTCATCAAAAGTTCTATCCTATGCATTTAGTACATCGTGATCGGAACTTTATTTATAACTTTTGGCCTCGTGACAGGGAAAGCATAGCGCAATCTTGGGGGAGGCTTAAATCAATGCTATATTCATGCCCCAATCATGAGCTCTCGAGAGAAATCATCACTCAAAACTTTTATGCTCGGCTTTCTCATGAAGATCGTACCATGCTTGACACTTCTTGTGCCGGTTCTTTTATGAAGAAGGATATTGATCACAAGTGGAATTTATTGGAGAGAATCAAACGCAACTCTGAAGATTGGGAGCTGGAGGAAGGTAAGGAGTCAGGTATGAATTTCCAGTTTGATTGCGTTAAATCTTTTGTTGAGACAAACACTTCTAGAGATTTTAGCGCTAAGTATGGACTTGACTCTGAGATAGTAGCTTCTCTATGTGAATCTTTTGCTGCTCATGTTGATCTTCCCAAAGAGAAGTGGTTTAAATATCATCCTCCTTTAGAAGGCAACATAGCCAAAACCAATCTAGTCGAGGAGAAAATCATAGCTTTTAGTGATCTTGTTGTTCCTTGTGCTTACACTGAGAAACCACCATACCCTGCTAGGATAAAGGATTATTCTAAAGCTCCGACTGTGATAAGTAGGGTTACATTAGACCACTTGCACCCCCTGAGGAGATTAGAGTTGAACCTAGTGTTGCTATTATCAAAGATCTCTTAGCCGAAGACATAGATGGGCATGTTATCAAATTCTGTGAGGACTCCGCTAGAATTGCTAAACCTCACGCGAAAGACAAGCACGGACCTATAGTTGGCCTGCCTGTTGTTTCTGTTAAGATAGGAGATCACTGTTACCATGGTTTATGTGATATGGGAGCTAGTGTTAGTGCAATACCCCGTTCTCTATATGATGAAATCAAAGATGAGATTGCACCTGCTGAGTTAGAACCCATTGATGTCACTGTTACGCTAGCTAATAGAGACACTATCTGCCCTCTGGGAATTGTGAGAGACGTAGAAGTCCTGTGTGGTAAGACGAAGTATCCTACTGATTTCCTCGTCCTTGGTACTACACAAGATAGCTTTTGTCCCATCCTATTTGGTAGACCCTTTCTCAACACTGTCAATGCTCACATTGATTGCATTAAGCAGACTGTCACAGTAAGTTTCAAGGGTGTGTCTCATGACTTTAACTTCTCCAAGTTTGGAAGACAAACCCATGAAAGAGAGTCGTTTGGTAGAGATGAAATCATTGCCCTTGCCTCTATTTCCGTACCTCCTACGGATCTTTTAGAGCAATATCTGCTTGAGCATGAAAGTGATATGCATATGGAGGAGAGAGATGAGATAGATAAAATTGTCTTAGAACAATATCCTATTCTCGAGAATAATCTGCTTGTTGAACTACTTGGGGATCCTCCCCCACCAAAGGGTGATCCTGTGTTCGAGCTTAAACAGTTGCCTGATACTCTTAAGTATGCCTATCTTGATGAGAAGGAGATATATCCTCTCATTATTAGTGCTCTCCTCTCAGAGCGCGAAGAGAAGAAGTTACTAAAAACTCTGAGGAAGCATCGCGCTGCTATTGGATATACTCTTGATGATCTTAAGGGTATTAGTCCTACTCTATGTCAGCACATGATTAAAACCGATCCTGACTTTAAACCAGTTGCTGATCATCAAAGGAGATTAAATCCTAAGATGAAAGAGGTTGTTAGAAAAGAAATATTAAAGCTTCTCGAAGCAGGAATCATTTATCCTGTCGCTCATAGTTATTGGGTAAGTCTAGTACATTGCGTACCTAAGAAGGGAGGTATCACCGTCGTTCCTAATGATAAGGATGAACTAATCCCACAAAGGATTATTACCGGCTATAGAATGGTGATAGACTTCCGGAAACTGAACAAGGCAACCTGGAAAGATCATTATCCTTTGTCGTTCATCGACCAAATGCTAGAAAGGCTATTAAAACACACACACTTCTTCTTTCTAGACGGTTATTCAGGTTTCTCGCAAATACCTGTTGCACAATCTGATCAAGAGAAAACCACTTTCACCTGCCCTTTCGGTACCTTTGCTTATAGACGTATGCCTTTTCGCTTATGTAATGCACCTGCCACCTTCCAAAGATGTATGATGGATATATTCTCTGAATTTTGTGAAAAGATCGTCGAGGTTTTCATGGATGACTTCTCCGTTTACGGGTCTTCCTTTGATGATTGCCTCAACAACCTTGATCGAGTCTTAGAGATGAGAGGAAACCAACCTCGTCTTGAATTGGGAGAAGTGCCACTTTATGGTTAATGAAGGTATCATCTTAGGACACAAAATTTCTAAGAGAGGCATTGAAGTTGATAAGGCTAAGGTTGATGCAATTGAGAAAATGCCTTGCCCCACATATATCAGAGGTATACGAAGTTTCCTAGGTCATGCTGGTTTCTATAGAAGGTTCATTAAAGACTTCTCTAAGATTTCTAGGCCTCTTACCAACCTCTTGCAGAAGGATGTCCCTTTTGTTTTTGATGAGGATTGTGAGGAAGCCTTTGAAATACTTAAGAAGGCTTTGATAACCGCACCTATTGTTCAACCACCTGACTGGAACTTGTCCTTTGAAATCATGTGTGACGCTAGTGATTATGCTGTTGGTGCTGTTCTAGGACAAAGAGTTGACAAGAAGTTGAATGTCATTCACAACGCTAGTAAAACTCTAGACAGTGCCCAAAGAAACTATGCCACTACGGAGAAGGAATTTTTAGCAGTCGTGTTTGGATGTGAAAAGTTTAGATCTTATATAGTTGACTCCAAAGTCACTATTCACTATGATCATCCTGTTATTAAGTACCTCATGGAGAAGAAGGACGCTAAGCCTAGGCTGATCAGATGGGTTCTCCTGCTACAGGAATTTGATTTGCACGTCGTTGACCAAAAGGGTGCTGATAACCCTGTAGCAGATAACTTGTCTAGGCTAGAGAATGTCCTTGATGACCCACTGCCAATTGATGACAGCTTTCCTGATGAGCAATTAAATGTCATCTGCACTTCACTTAGTGCACCGTGGTATGCCGATTATGCAAACTATATCGTAGCCAAATACATACCACCTAGTTTCACCTATCAGCAAAAGAAGAAAATCTTCTTTGATTTGAGACACTACTTTTGGGATGATCCTCACCTTTATAAGGAAGGAGTAGATGGTGCTATTAGACATTGTGTGCTGGAACATGAACAGGGACACATCCTGCAGAAGTGTCATTCCGAAGCCTACGGAGGACACCATGCTGGAGATAGAACTGCCCATAAGGTATTGCAATCAGGTTTCTATTGGCCCACTCTCTTCAAGGATGCCCGTAAGTTTGTCTTGTCTTGTGACGAATGCCAAAGGACAGGGAACATCAGTAAGCGTCAAGAGATGCCTATGAACCATTCACTTGTCATTGAACTATTTGATGTCTGGGGCTTTGATTATATGGGACCCTTCCCGAGTTCCAATGGGTACACTCACATCTTAGTTGTTGTGGATTACGTTACTAAGTGGGTAGAAGCTATCCCCACTAAAAATGCTGATCACCACACCTCTATTAAGATGCTTAAAGAAGTAATATTCCCAAGATTTGGAGTCCCTAGATACTTGATGACTGATGGCGGTTCACACTTCATTCATGGTGTTTTCCGCAAGATGCTAGCTAAGTATGATGTCAACCATAGAGTTGCATCTCCTTATCATCCTCAGTCTAGTGGTCAAGTGGAGTTGAGTAATAGGGAGATCAAGTTGATCCTACAAAAGACTGTCAATAGATCTCGAAAGAACTGGTCTAGCAAACTTGACGATGCACTATGGGCTTATAGGACTGCTTATAAGAATCCCATGGGCATGTTGATCACCGTATAAAATGGTTTATAGTAAAGCCTGCCATTTACCTCTTGAGCTGGAACACAAAGCTTATTGGGCAATCAAAGAGCTCAACTTTGATTTCAAACTTGCGGTGAGAAGCAGTTGTTTGATATCAGCTCGTTAGATGAATGGAGAGCCCAGGATTACGAGAATGCCAGGTTGTTCAAGGAAAAGGTTAAGAGATGGCACAACAAACGGATACAGAAACGAGAGTTCAATGTAGGTGATTATGTCTTGCTATACAATTCTCGTTTGAGATTCTTTGCAGGCAAGCGTCTCTCTAAATGGGAAGGTCCCTATGTTGTCGAGGAAGTATATCGTTCCGGTGCCACCAAAATGAATAACATGGAAGGAAATTTTCCTAGAGTGGTAAATGGGCAAAGAATCAAGCATTACATCTCTGGTACTCCCATAGATGTTGAGACCAATATCATCAATGTCATAACTCCAGAGGAGTACATAAGGGATGTTTATCAGCCTGTTTCAGACCTTGAAAACGGAGATGTATCTGTTTCGGCAAGAAATTGGACTCCGATACTTTTCCAATAGGAAATTTCTTCCGTTTTGGAATTTTTGGGAAATTAGAAATATAAAAAGCACTCCGGAGAGCGAACGAGGCAGCCACAAGGGCCCACTTCACCACCACCCCCTGGTGGCGGTGGGCAACATTGTGGGCACCTCGTGTGCCTCCTGGACTCCATTTTCTTGTGGAGGACTCCTTCTGGCCGAGAAAAAAAATCAATATATAGTTGCCCGAAGGTTTTGATCTCCGTATCGCGCAGTTTTCCTCTGTTTTTGTTTCAAGCTTGTTTCTGCCGCAGATCTAGATCATCATGGCTTCCCCAAACGCTCCTAGGGACAAGATCTTCGAGAAGGTCATCAATCCCTACCTCACGGAAGTGCTGAAACACCCTCAATCTATCAATATGAGCGAGGGGATGTTGCACATCCCTGATGTTGAGGGGCCTAAGAAGACCGGAAGCGTGGAGACGAGGCTCGAAGCAATGGAGCAACAAGTCTTCAAGTGCCAAGGGAAGGTGGAGCGTGGACTCAACGCCAACCACACGATGATCACGGAGTTCACTAGCAATCACAAGATGGATGCCATTGATATTGGGAAACACCTCTCCAGGCTCTACGATAGGTTTGACCAACTTCAGGGCCAGATCTATGACCTGCAGAATCAAAACTGTGAGTATGAGTACAAATTTAAATCAATAAGGTTGGCTGCAGATTTGAGGATTCTGGCGACTTGTTCATCCTGCCATGATGGAGCACCTATGCCTTGGAAGTCGGAGGATCAGACTACTCCAACAACACCACCACCACCAAAGGAAGACAACTAAGCATTAGTATGGGCAATCCCCTTGGCTTCTGCCAAGCTTGGGGGAGTTGCCCTGGTATCGTATCAGCTCTATATCTTTTGCTTTTACCTTTGTTTTGGTTCTTTCCTTTTGAGTTTTTATTTCTTCTTTTAGACGAATAAGTCTTTAGTTTTTAGTTTGAGTCTTTTTCTTTTGTCTCTCCCCCGATGTATTCAAGCTTACGAGCTATATAATAAAGAGTATCTTAGTCAAGGGCTTTGCTTTGTGCCATGATCAAAAGTATGAAAAGAACGATAGCATGAAAGATCATGAGACGATCTTATGGAAAGTGATAACTTCGCTTATGACATGTATGATGATTGAAACTTGTTGAGAATAAATCAACATAGACCTCAGTCATTGTTGCGATTAATAAGAAGTAATAAGGAAAGAGAGGTTCACATATAAATATATCATCTTAGACACTTTTTACAATTGTGAGCACTCACCAAACTATTACATGCCTAGGAGTAGATGTTGGACAAGGAAGACAACATAATGAATTGTGTTTGCTTGGTTCCAAACAATGTTTTATGATTAGCGATCCCTTAGCATGTGACGATTGCTTCCACCTCATATTAGCAAAAACTCCCGCACCAAGTAGAGATACTACTTGTGCATCCATAAACCTCCAACCAGTTTTGCCATGAGAGTCCACCATACCTACCTATGGATTGAATAAGATCCTTCAAGTAAGTTGTCATCGGTGCAAGCAATAAAAATTGCTCTCTAATATGTATGATCTATTAGTGTGTGGAAAATAAGCTTTGTACGAACCTGTGATGAGGAAGACATAAAAGCGACAGACTGCATAATAAAGTTCTTTATCACAGGAGGCAATATAAAGTGACGTTCCTCCGCACTAAGAGGACACACATTCAAACCTCAAAAGCGCATGACAACCTCTGCTTCCCTCTGCAAAGGGCCTATCTTGTACCTTTACTTTTTGCCCTTGTAACAGTCATGGTGATTTTCACCAATTCCCTTTTTGCCTTTGTCTTGGCTACCGTCACATGCTTGGGAAAGATCTGTATTCATATATCAACTTGGAGTTGAGTACTTATGCTTTATTGTTGTTGACTTTACCCTTGAGGTAAATGGTTGGGAGGCAAAACTATAAGCCCCTATCTTCCTGTGTGTCCAGTTGAAACTTTGACACCATGAGTACCACATGAGTTATAACAATTGTGGAAAACAAAAGAGATGATTGAGTATGTGGGTTTGCCTTACAAGCTCTTATTTGACTCTTTCTGATGTTGTGATAAACTGCAATTGCTTCAATGACTATGGATTATTGTTGGTTACTTCTCGGCAAGGTTTTTGCTTCATGCTTTGCTTTGTGAAGCAATTGTTACTTCCCCATAAGAATCTTTATGATATATTGCTGTCCTATGTGTGATCATGATGCCCTCATGTCCGTATTATGTTTTATCGACACCTTCCTCCCTCAACATGTGGACATGTTTATGAAACTTGGTTTTCGCTTGAGGACAAGCGAGGTCTAAGCTTGGGGGAGTTGATACGTCCATTTTGCATCATGCTTTCATGTTGATATTTATTGCTTTTTGGGCTGTTATATTACTTGTGGTACCATATTTATGCCTTTTCTCTCTTATTTTGCAAGGTTTATTTGAAGAGGGAGAATTCAGGCAGCTGGAATTCTGGACTAGAAAAGGAGAAAATCCTAGGCCACTATTCTGCACCTCTCCAAATGCCTTGAAAATTTACGAGGATTTTTTCTGGAATATATTAAAAATACTGGGCGAAAGAACTACCGGAGGGTGGCCACCAGGGCTCCACAAGCTTGCCCACCGCCACCACCCCTGGTGGCGCATGACAGGCTTGTGGGCTTCCTGAAGGCCCACTAGCCCCCCTCTTTTGCTATATGAAGCGTCCTGGTCTGGAAAAAAAAATCAAAAGGGAGCTTTTCCGTGGTTTCGCCGCCGCCATGAGGCGGAACTTGAGCAGATCCAACCTAGAGCTCCGGTAGGACGATCCTGCCGGGGAAACTTCCCTCCCGAAGGGGGAAATCGTCGCCATCGTCATCACCAACACTCCTCTCGTCGGAGGGGAGGCATCTTCATCAACATCTTCATCAGCACCATCTCCTCTCCAATCCCTAGTTCATCTCTTGTAACCAATCTTCGTCTCGCGACTCCGATTGGTACTTGTAAGGTTGCTAGTAGTGTTGATTACTCTTTGTAGTTGATGCTAGTTGGATTACTTGGTGGAAGAGTTTATGTTCAGATCCTTGATGCTATTCATTACACCTGTGATCATGATTATGATTATGTCTTGTGAGTAGTTAGTTTTGTTCCTGAGGACATGGGATACGTCATGTTAATAATAGTCATGTGAATTTGATATTCGTTCGGTATTTTTATATGTTGTATGTTGTTTTTCCTCTAGTGGTGTTATGTGAACGTTGACTACATAATACTTCACCATATATGGGCCTAGAGGAAGGCATTGGGAAGTAGTAAGTAGATGATGGGTTGCTGGAGTGTCAGAAGCTTAAACCCCAGTCTATGTGTTGCTTCGTGAGGGGCTGATTTGGATCCACTAGTTTAATGCTTTGGTTAGACTTTGTCTTAATTCTTCCTTTGTAGTTGCAGATGCTTGCGAGAGAGGTTAATCATAAGTGGGATGCTTGTCCAAGTAAGGGCAGTACCCAAGCGCCGGTCCACCCACATATCAAACTATCAAAGTAACGAACGCGAATAATATGAACATGATGAAACTAGCATGACAGAAATTCCCGTGTGTCCTCGGGAGCGTTTTTCCTCCTATAAGACTTTGTTCAGGCTTGTCCCTTGCTAAAAAAGGGATTGGGCCACTTGCTGCACCGTTGCTACTACTTGTTACTTGTTACTTTTTGCTCGCTACGTTTCACCTCGCTACACAATCACTTGTTACCGCTACTTTCAGTGCTTGCAGTTATTACCTTACTG